>NC_024795.2:14942614-15227251 GCF_000309985.2 Brassica rapa | reverse complement strand
GTGGGAACCGAAATTCGCACTGTCGATTTCCGTTTAAATAAGGAAACTAAGAAAACCCTAGTTTCCCAGAGGACCCGGATATCTGTTAATTACCACACGTCAAGCAATCAGAACACGAGAATAACAACGATAAAAATAAGAAATCGAAAAGAGAGCAAAGTAGATCTTATTCCGAATCTGCGTATGAGCGTTACAACAAGGTATAAGCCTGGGCTCGAGAGCTGTCGGCGAGATTCCTAGTTCTAGCAACCCTAAGACGGCTAAACCTAATTGAGTCGCAGCTCGAAATAACAAAAACGGAAAGTTGCCTAAATCGCTCTAAGTGCTAAGTTTGCTCTGAAAAAAGTTCCTTCTGCTCCTCGCCTAGGACTCCTTATATACTAGCTCCAAGGTCGGTTTACGCTTTTACTCTTCTGCCCTTAAGCCGTCATAGCAAAAAATGGAGATATTCCATTTTTCCCGATCTTCACAATTATCTTCAAACTTCCGTATATCCGCGGAAACTTGACATTTATCCTTCCTCGTGGGCCAAGCGTGAACCATGCTGTGGTTCACGGGCTTTTGGTTAGGAAAATCGTAGGATGGGCCTCGAGTCGTGTTTTAGGTCCCTTTGGGCCGTCTTCCGACTCGACACGTTTACTACGAGTTTTCCGCGGTTTCTAATCCGCGAAGTTTGATCGATGAATTAGAATAGCGGGAAACATGGACTGAGCTTGCTACGGTCTTCGGGAGATAGCATTCGAAGGTTTGACGAGAATGCAAGGACTGGTGTCGTATCGATGTTCGGAAAGGTTCAATCGCTACACAGCGACCGAACTTTGGCTCGAGCCCGGTCGCTACGTAGCGACCGAGCGGGAGAGCGCTCGGTCGCTACGTAGCGACCGAGCTTTGGCTTGAGCTCGGTCGCTACGTAGCGACCGAGCGATCGAGCGACCGAGCTTTGGCTCGAGCTCGGTCGCTACGTAGCGACCGAGCGGGACGATCGCTCGGTCGCTACGTAGCGACCGAGCTTTGGCTCGAGCTCGGTCGCTACGTAGCGACCGAGCGGACGATCGCTCGGTCGCTACGTAGCGACCGAGCTTTGGCTCGAGCTCGGTCGCTACGTAGCGACCGAGCGGGACGATCGCTCGGTCGCTACGTAGCGACCGAGCTTTGGCTCGAGCTCGGTCGCTACGTAGCGACCGAGCGGGACGATCGCTCGGTCGCTACGTAGCGACCGAGCTTTGGCTCGAGCTCGGTCGCTACGTAGCGACCGACGGGACGATCGCTACGTAGCGACCGAGCGGGACGATCGCTCGGTCGCTACGTAGCGACCGAGCTTTGGCTCGAGCTCGGTCGCTACGTAGCGACCGAGCGGGACGATCGCTCGGTCGCTACGTAGCGACCGAGCTTTGGCTGAGCTTGGTCGCTACGTAGCGACCGAGCTCGGGTTTGGTTTGTTCGGTTTGAATCCCAAGGATACTTCTTCGTAAAAACCTCGTATAGGTTATTTTTACGAAAATTACATCCCTTCTTTTACTAACTCTTTCGGAAATACGATCTCCGAGGATTTTCGGGTGGTAATTCCGTCGTAACCGTTTTTGACCCCAACAGTTAGCCCCCCAGCCCGTTAGGATCATGCATCGTAGATCCTAGCGTGCGGTTAGGCATGTTTGGCAAGTTAGGCGTGATGGATGGAATTAATATCCGAAAGTCCGAGCTTGAATAGTAAATCCTCATGTCTTATAAGAAGAGAGGTAACTTGTTCCATAATTTTTTCACTTTCTTGTTTTTCTCTAAGATCTTTCAAAAACTTTCTATCTTTCTCTCCACCCTTTTCCTCTATTCTCTCAAGAGAAGTGTAAAGATGTCGAGCAAGAAAAAGATTGCGAAAAAAGGGTCTTCGTCCGCGAGTCCTTACGAAGAGCTCGTCGTTCCGAAGATGGAGTTCGTGCCTCACTCGGTGCATCCTGCCGAGAACGAGGCATGGTGGGTTGCTCATTATGGCTCGTTGATCCCTCCCAAGGAGAAGCCATTCCCGGTCCTGGTCCATCGTGGAGTCGAGGAAGAGGACGCAAGCAGGACTACTGACGAGTTTCTCGCGACGATGCGGTCGTTCTACCACATCCCGGATGTTGTGGAGTTCCGGGTTCCCTGCCGCGGGGAATGTGCTAACAACCCCCGGAGGGTTACTTTACTTGTTATGAGGCGTTCATAGTGCGTTGTCGCCTCTGGTTCCCCATACCCGAAATTCTCGTCCGAGTGTTGGACCGTTTCGAAGTCGCGATAAGTCAGTTGACACCCCTTGCCATTCAGCACCTTATTGGGATCTTGATCCTAAGCTATGAGCATGGCCTTTCCCTTTCCGTCGATCATTATGAAGCGCTTTTGAGGCTTCAACTTGTCAAGGATACGGATAAGCATAGGTTTGTCCCTCGGAAATTTATGTCGGTGGTTAAGAAGTTCATTTCGAACTTCAACTCGTGGAAGAAGTTCTTTTTCTTTGTTCGTTTGGACGCTGCGTCCGTCGAAGAGAGTTGCATTCCACTGTTCCGGAGGTTGCCGAACAATCGTCCCTTCATCAATCCTCTTGCTCCGTTCCCTGAGGACATGCGGTGAGGGATCTTCTCAGGAATGGTCCCTTCTTCTGGACTTCTTTCACGCCGAGAAGGGTTCGGAAGGCACTGAAATTTGTGCAACCCGGTCCAGCTTTGGACGCGGATACGGGAAGCGACTCCGAACCCGACGACCAGAATCCCGTCGAAGCTCCGACAGCTGCGCCGGAGTCGAGCTCTTGGAAGGGAAAAGATGTCGATCTTGGCGACATAGAGTTTTCGATGGACGACTCTATGCTTCCAGGATGGGATCCGAACCTTGCTTACGGCGACGGAAGCGGTTCGAGCGAGGCCCCATTCCGGATTTCGATGATTTCTTTGCTGGGCTGCCATCGGGTTTCGATGCTCCTCCTCCTACGAAAGAATCGGCGAGGCCGAGAGTCGTTGCGGAAGGATCTCGCATCATCAATGGGGTTAGTTTTTTTTTTTTTTTTTTGGTGATTATCCTATGTATGGATTTGTAACACGCCCATCGATTTTGCAGGGCCTGAGCTTGCTGGGCTCGGCCATCGAGGCGGGTCATAGAGAAGCCATGGTCTACCGCTTCAAGGCGGAGAAAGCGGAGCGGGATCTCGTCGCGTGCAAGAGCCACAGCTTACTCGTGATCATGCGCGGGCTGTTCGTAAAGCGGAGAGGAAAGGCAAAAGAGAAATCGTCGAGGTGATGAAGACTCGCGCATCTCAGTTCCAGGTTGAGTACGGGAACCTTAAGAATGCCTTTACCTCGGTGGGCGACTTTCGCGAGTGCCGTGGTTCGGTCGGAAGTCTTTGGAGGACGCAAGCCGACGACTATGTGTTTGAAGAGGAAATGAGCTTGATGAAGAGTGGGATGAGTGACCGTGCCCACGCTGAGGCGCTTATCCCTCCGATCGACGAGAGGATTCAAGGGTTCTGGGATTCCATCCCGGTTTCTCCTGATACCGAGGAGGTCCCGATCGATTTTCACGATGGTGGCGAGGAAGTGGATCGTCCTGCGGATGCGTTTGGTGCTTCGTTGTCCGGGGACTTTGACTTTGGATTATGAGGGATGGATCAGTTATCCTTGTTTTCGGCCGAATGTGGCCCTTTGAATTTGGATTTCGTTTAGGCCAAGATGGCCGTATTTGTATTTCCGGGACTGGCCGTTGGTGGCTTTGAATCCCTTGCCGCTTTACGCGGTTTATTTATATGATAAATGTTTTGTTTCGAGTTTTTCCTGAGTAGGGTTGAAGTAAATACGAGTTGTCGTCTCGTATGTAGTTCTAATTAGACGTTCAATCTGTTGGTTCGTTCGTGATTTTCGTAAAAATTTATCTGTCTTTACGATTTTCGAGAACATTGAGATACGAACGGAGAGGCATGGTTTATGATCTCGTATCTTTTAGATATCATGCCTTGAGATGTTTGAGACCAGAGCGTTGGGTTTAGGGCAAGACCTAGGTTTACTTTCGGTTAAGGTTTGTGCGGTGACTAGCCGGCTATCGTTTTTCCTGTTGCGATTTCTTCCTGACTCGCACCGGTTTAAAGTCCGCGATATGTTCTCGGCTTATATGACTTGTATGGTACGAATCGAGCATCTTCTCAGAATCAACTGGAAGTGCTAAACCAAAATTTCGGATTTTTGTTGTAGCGCGCTTTTGTCCTTGTGCTGGACGTTTTTAAAGATCAAAAGAGTGATCGGATTGCGTTTGTTTAAGACGGCTGGCGTGTTCGTCGGGGCCAATCGACGAACGGGGTGTAAGGTTTTTGGTGGTCGCGTTCGGACAATTTGTTTAGCATTGTCCTCGAATTTTAACTTTTTGCGACGTCTCGCAGTTATTTCGAGGATTATGCGTGTATTTTTGCGTGTTTGAAAGGTGATAATCTTTACGATTTTTGGGCCGGATGAGGCCGCAGACGAGCGTAAACTGAAGCGTAAGCGTTTTCGATAAAAAGACAGTGTATATTGTAAAATTTTTATGTTTCTAAAAACTCGATTACAATAATGGCGATTGTGGGAGTATACGAGTATACGCACCCACTCCCCCCCCCCCTTTTAGAGAGGGGGATAGCTGAACTCGTCTTTTGACAAGCTGCCTACGTACCCCTTTCGAGGATCAAGCCATCTCGTAGTTCTGTTTCATGCCGCGAGTGTTCTTACTCGGCGGTTGGTGTCGCGATGTCCGCCTTGACCGTGTCGATCGTGGCTGGGTCGACGCTATTTTCCGGATGTTCCGGTTGAGTTGTCGCGTGGGCTTCGGATTTATGTCGAGCTTCGACGTCCGATGCGTTTTCGTTGCAGCAACGATTTTACTTCGTCCCTTGTGCAGGCGCTTTTGGCCGAAGATCGATCTATCTTCGCGCGTTTGCCGTTTGCAGAAGCCGTGATTTGCCTTAACTTATGCTCCGCGAGGAAGCATAGTCGGCGACTGTTTTTGGCATCCCCAGATGGCCGCGCTCCGTCCTCGGCGGTTGGGAACTTGAGACCCAGGTGGTAAGTTGACGGAACTGCCTGCATGGCGTGGAGCCATGGGGTTCCCATGATCACGTTGTAGAGAGCGGGATGGTCGACTAACCGCGAATTCGACGATTTTCGTGATCTCCTTGGCCATGACTGGCAATTGAGATTGATCCGAGAGTCATCGACACTTCGCCTGAAAAACTCGTGAGTTGTTTTGGCGTCGAATTACCTCTCCGAGTTCGATACTCATCCGCTTGAGAGTGTCGCGGAAGATTACGTTGACCGGGCTTCCCGTATCGACGAGTACCCTTCCGACTTCTAAATCTCGTATGACACGAGATCTATGACGAGACGGGTCGCAGTGAGGTTGGTCGATAACCGCCGCTTCTTCCTCCGTGAAGGTGATCGAGCAACTTTGGGGCCGTCTCGAGGAGAACCAGTAGCCAATTTGCGCTTGATGCTGGCCTTCCGTTGGTAAGCCTTGATGGCCGACACGGTATCGCCGCAGTATTGAGATCCTCCGATGATCATATTGACTCTGCGACGATTGTTATCGTTCCCTTTGTCGTCCGGCCTCCTACCGCGTTTATCCCCATTGGTTTCGTTGAGGAGATTTTTCAGCGGGCGGATTTCTGTCCGTCTTTGGAGGCCGATCAGAATCGAGGATGAGATCCTTGACGCTAGTTACTTCCGAAAGCTCTCCAGCGAGCAGCTTCGCGGCCAGTCTTGCTCCTAAGACTTTGCAATTAGTCGTGGAGTGTCCTCGGGATTGGTGGAACTCGCAGAAGGTGTTCTCGTCATACCCTTGATTGCGAGTCCATGTGTTGCCCGTGGTCCGGCCTTGATCCGAATTGATCGCATAGTTATGCGCCCTTGGAGATCTTCCCCCTCGTGATGGACGTACTTGTCGTTACGAGAGTTCTTCTTTTTCCCCTTCGGATCTGCGTCTTTCGAGGATGGTCTTGCCGGCTTATGTTTTTGCGATAAGACTTTAGTTTCTTCCTCCACTATGATATAGTCCGTTGCTTTGTGGAGGGCGTCCTGGATCGTTCGCGGTTTGTCGAGAGTTATCCATTTTCTGAATTTCGACTTGTACCAGAGCGTCTTTCTCAGCGCGTCGATGGCCACTTTGTCGCTTATCCCGCTGACCCTGGACATTATCAGTTTGAACCGACTGATAAACTCGCGGAGGGGTTCGTCTTCCCTCTGGGAGAGACTCCAGAGATCAACATCGGAGGTTTCCCTGTCTATGAATACAGAGTACTGTTTGAGGAATTCCGATGCGAGCTGTCGAAAACTCCCGATGGTGTTGCGACGAAGGCGTGCGAACCATTCGAGCGCTGCTCCTTCAATATTTTCGACGAACAGGCGGCAATAGCCGGCATCCTTTCGCCGTCCTTCAGTCTTGCTCTTCCCATCGCGATGTGGAAAGCCTGAAGGTGCGCTTTCGGATCGGCCGTACCATCGTACTTCGGTACTTTGATCTTTCCCGGATCGGACACCCTCATGTCCGAAATGCGACTGGTAAAGGGGGTCTTTCGAGCTCCTTCCAGCAGTCGATCGATCTCGGGGGCAGCACTAGTAGCATGATGGATTTGAGACTTTACGGCTCTCACTTCTGCCGCAGTCTTAGTGATGTAGTCGCGAAGATCGCGGATATCCGATGTCTCGTCAGTGGATTTCCGAGCCTGTCGGCGCTTACTGCGAGTGAGCTCGGTTTGCCTTTCGGCCAGCTCCTCTTGTTCGTTCCAATAGGCGACTTCTTCTTCTTCCGTCATTGGTTTTTCGAACGGGGAGCCTTCCCGAGCGGATCGGCTTCTGGTCCTTCTTGGATGTCTGTCGACATCCTCGTCGGTGTCGTTGGAGACATCGCTAGGATCCAGGTCAATGTGTTCGGCTTCGTTATCCTCCGAGTCCTTTGCAGGGGGCGGAAGACTTTCAGAGTTCCCCTTTCGATGGGAGATTTCTCGCTGGGGTTTTGACCGGAAGGTCGTTCCCGCGCGACTCCTGCTCTATCGAGTGGGGTGGCGAAGTCGAGCCTCTTCCCGCGGATTTTGGTGGTTCCGCGGGGACGGATAGCTTGGGTCCTTGCCGTTAAGGTTTCAACCTGTTTGGTCAAGGTATTCACGAGCTTATCCTGTTCTTCCGACCTTTTTCATAGGTGGCGAACATCTTTTTAAACTCCTCGAGCGTCGCGGCGTTGGCTTGCGCGTTGGCCGCAGATACGTCCGCTACCGGAGTGTGGAGATCGGTGCCGCTGCCTCCGTTAAGGGGAGTTTGCACGTTATCCGCGTCGTTGGTTGACATGTCTGACTGTGTGTGGCTTTTGCGGGTTAGATTGATCCGTAAGTCCCCCTCCTTCTAGCGCCAAACTGTGGGAACCGAAATTCGCACTGTCGATTTCCGTTTAAATAAGGAAACTAAGAAAACCCTAGTTTCCCAGAGGACCCGGATATCTGTTAATTACCACACGTCAAGCAATCAGAACACGAGAATAACAACGATAAAAATAAGAAATCGAAAAGAGAGCAAAGTAGATCTTATTCCGAATCTGCGTATGAGCGTTACAACAAGGTATAAGCCTGGGCTCGAGAGCTGTCGGCGAGATTCCTAGTTCTAGCAACCCTAAGACGGCTAAACCTAATTGAGTCGCAGCTCGAAATAACAAAAACGGAAAGTTGCCTAAATGCTCTAAGTGCTAAGTTTGCTCTGAAAAAAGTTCCCTTCTGCTCCTCGCCTAGGACTCCTTATATACTAGCTCCAAGGTCGGTTTACGCTTTTACTCTTCTGCCCTTAAGCCGTCATAGCAAAAAATGGAGATATTCCATTTTTCCCGATCTTCACAATTATCCAAAACTTCCGTATTTATCCGCGGAAACTTGACATTTATCCTTCCTCGTGGGCCAAGCGTGAACCATGCTGTGGTTCACGGGCTTTTGGTTAGGAAAAATCGTAGGATGGGCCTTCGAGTCGTGTTTTAGGTCCCTTTGGGCCGTCTTCCGACTCGACACGTTTACTACGAGTTTTCCGCGGTTTTAATCCGCGAAGTTTGATCGATGAATTAGAATAGCGGGAAACATGGATTGAGCTTGCTACGGTCTTCGGGAGATAGTATTCGAAGGTTTGACGAGAATGCAGGACTGGTGTCGTATCGATGTTCGGAAAGGTTCAATCGCTACACCGCGACCGAACTTTGGCTCGAGCCCGGTCGCTACGTAGCGACCGAGCGGAAGGAGCGCTCGGTCGCTACGTAGCGACCGAGCTTTGGCTTGAGCTCGGTCGCTACGTAGCGACCGAGCGGGACGATCGCTCGGTCGCTACGTAGCGACCGAGCTTTGGCTCGAGCTCGGTCGCTACGTAGCGACCGAGCGGGACGATCGCTCGGTCGCTACGTAGCGACCGAGCTTTGGCTCGAGCTCGGTCGCTACGTAGCGACCGAGCGGGACGATCGCTCGGTCGCTACGTAGCGACCGAGCTTGGCTGAGCTCGGTCGCTACGTAGCGACCGAGCGGGACGATCGCTCGGTCGCTACGTAGCGACCGAGCTTTGGCTCGAGCTCGGTCGCTACGTAGCGACCGAGCGGGACGATCGTTCGGTCGTCTATGTAGCGACCGAGCTTTGGCTCGAGCTCGGTCGCTACGTAGTGACCGAGCGGGACGATCGCTCGGTCGCTTTGTAGCGACCGAGCTTTGGCTCGACCTCGGTCGCTACGTAGCGACCGAGCGGGACGATCGCTCGGTCGCTACGTAGCGACCAAGCAGGACGATCGCTCGGTCGCTACGTAGCGACCGAGCTTTGGCTCGAGCTCGGTCGCTACGTAGCGACGAGCGGGACGATCGCTCGGTCGCTCGTAGCGACCGAGCTTTGGCTGAGCTCGGTCACTACGTAGCGACCGAGCTTGGCTCGGGTTTGGTTTGTTCGGTTTGAATCCCAAAGGATACTTCTTCGTAAAAACCTCGTATAGGTTATTTTTACAAAAATTACATCCCTTCTTTTACTAACTCTTTCGGAAATACGATCTCCGAGGATTTTCGGGTGGTAATTCCGTCGTAACCGTTTTTGACCCCAACAACAGTAGGAGCCGTATGTGACATGAACAAGAACAAATTGTGTCTAACGCTCATAGACCCAAACATCCACTACGACCCCATCCGACCTAAGAGAAAGGTCATTAATTATGTGGATTATGGGAAAGAACTCGGCTTCATTGGCGCATGCCATTGTGGAGCAGAGTATGAATCGGAGTACGAAACAGAGTACTCGGAATCGATCGATACCCCAACCTTTCCATCGATCGATTCAATGTATCAACGGTGACTGATGACCGCAACAACACGTCACTCGACGTAATGCACCCACTTGACTATTTCGCTTCACCAAATCATTGGTACCAACATTTTGCCTTCCAACCTCCAAGAAAGAGAGGACATGATGATTATTCCATAAGCAGTTGGGCAGACAGTGGTTTCCATGAAAGTTTTGCAGTTGACAATGTAATTACTACACCTAATGAGGAACATACCGAGGAATACGATGAGAATTATTGGAAAGAACGTGCAATAGAAATGTCTTTGCAGGATGAAAGACTTGAAACACATAAGTTCACCAACACGTTTCCAACATCGTTCGACGCTGTGCACTCCACATCGGTCGATACCAACCCTCGTCCAGCAAAACAACCGCTCACATCGATCGACACCCCGAAGCGAACATCGATCGATATTTGCACCGCAGCAAAAATTCAGGAGCAGGAGAATATTCCCTCCCCAACTAGGTTTATAGATACCTAAATAAGTCGTTTTGCACCTCCGAAACCACCTACACACATTAGAGCAAACACACAAGCAAAAAAGATTAACACTCTTCCTTCTACATCAACAGAAAAATCAATGAAGAGCAATCATCTCCAGAACAAAAGTTCTGCATAAATTACTTTGCCATCGATCGATGTGACTGTATCTACATCGATCTATACTACTCTAAACCCTAATCTTTCTATTTCTAAATTGAATGATTATGCAAACATTTATTACGGTTTTCTAACACCTGATGAATTTGGTATTTTCAGGGACCCAGATGGCAACACACGTGCAATGGATGGAAGGATTTTACAAGTTTCCAGAGAGGACATAGCAGACATCCTTCAAGTAGCCAATGGACCTGACAACCTATTCTCACAGCAACGTGGCACTCCAGACGTCATTCAAACAGATCCTTACAACCACGCAGGAGTCGCCACAACAGAGATAAACCCAGATCTATCACGCCAACCAAAAGGGCAAGCATCGATCGACGGTACAACGGAGACATCGATCGACAGGGTAACACCAACGTCGATCGATAGGGATGAACCAACGTCGATCGACAGACTGTATGAATGTGGGAACCGCGCTTTCGACATGTACGGAGCCAGAAAGTTCACTTGGGACCAAAGGGATGAGTATGGAGTCTACAGAGATGAGTGTGGACACGCACGAGGCGTAGCTGGTGAGATGATACATGTCACAAAGTACAACATCAGGAAAATACTGGAAAGAGCATCTCTTTTTGAGGAGAGCCACGTCTGTCTTCCAGAACATGCCACTTCCTTCACACCCACAAGACTAGCACCAGAACTCTACACCAAAGAAGAAATCGAAGAGATGGTGTTTGGTATTTGTGGAGCTCAGGAGAAAGTGGGAGAGGAGCTTAAAACATTGGTAGAAGGCACACATCAGCCTTTGGATAGAGGCTACAATGAGCTTTTCAGATGTATGACAGAAATGAGGACATAAATTGAGAGTTTACGTCACCAACTTGAGAAGGAAGCTACGACCTCAGCATCGATCGACGCACCACATGCAACATCGATCGACGTCAGTCTTCCTACAGCTCAGATCCCTGCAGAACCACAATGTTCAACACAACACAGGGACGAATGGAAAGTCTCATACATCGACACAGGGATAAACGACGTTTACTTCCCTCTCAGCAACAACGTGGACTGGCTAAGCACTAAAATCAAGCTACTACAGCAAGATCTGGACACCATTCGCAAGAAGGACCAACAACCAGCCACATCGATCGACATGTGTACCTTAACATCGCTCGATGCCAAAGTCTCAGCCATGAATGAGAGGCTGAGGACTTACGAGGATATGCATGACCGTTTTATATCACCAGTCATGATAGATTTAGACAAACTGTCTAGTCAATTACTTCATGCCCAAAAGGATATTGAGAACATTACTAATCAAAGTTTTTTGCAGGCAAAATCAGCATCGATCGACAGGCTACGAGGACCTTGGATCGATGGCAAGAAACCTGTGGAGTTACTTCCTTACACAGCAGCAGAGGTTGACAAGATCACATCCAAGATCTACACTGCTCTCGACACCATGGAGGAACGACTTGACAAACGCTGCGATGACATCTACTTTCCATTCGACAACAAAATCAGTGGACTAGACAACCACGCAGAATGGCTACAGAAAGAAGTCAAAGCCATTCAGAGGCAACTCGCAGCTCAACATCAGATATCAGCATCGATCGACAGGACAATATCGAAATCGATCGATGGCAACTCGCCGAGATCGACCAACGAACACATAATCGCATCGATGGACGCCGAGTCTACACCAATCGGCGAGCAGCTGATACATAAGACGGTAGAGTCAATGCAAAAAGAACTGACAGATCTTTCAGCATACGCCTATGACAACATAGGCTGGCACCAGTTCAGCATTGACAACATTCAAGAAAGGCTACAGAACATCTCCAAAGTACTTGAGAAGATGGATGACAAATGGACAAGAAATGATGAGGCCACAAGAAGTTTCATTGCATCTTGGTCCAGAATGCGCAGAGATGACGTGGATGCTTGCTTTCCAACAAGCAGCTGCTTCTCCACACAATAGCCAATCACTACCACAGTCAAGCTAAATGACTATAACCAAGCGCTGAGTGGGAGGCAACCCACTATTAGGTATTTTACTTTGGTTTTATTAGCTAGCATTTAATTTATTTCGTTTGTTTTCTTTCAGATTTAGGAAACCCAAGTAGGAAGACCTGAATATCGACCGACGACGAGACGTCGACATCGTTCGACACAGGCAACCACACGACGATCGATGTAATACTTACACATCGATCGATATCTAATCCGGTCAGATGTATCTTCCTTACTTGTTACATTTCGTACATCATAAACTATTCATCATAACTCCGGCTGAGTTACACTGGGACAGTGTAATTTAAGTCTGAGGGGAGATTTACTGATATAATTTATTTTATTCTTATGTAAAAAGGAATTACAAATAAATCATGCTAAGCTATTGAAAATAGAAACTATAATCCTATATTGATTTAAACATGAATATTTAACCAATCTTTAGCACCATTTTAGATTTACTGATTGCAGATAGAACTAAAGATGCTAAAGCGGATCAACCTATCAACTACACACTTACCTTGAACCGTATGAAGTAACCAAAGCTGATTTCCAACACTAAACTTGACATAACCGCTTGTCTTGGGGCTTGGTATACATGGGATCGGATTCTTCAGACAGGTCTGGAAGGTAACGCCTGGTTTAGATTATTTATCACATTTTCTCTCTCTAAATTTCGACCCTAGATTAGTTAGTGAGTATATAAAAAAACATAATAATAATAATAATAATAATAATAATAATAATAAAATATATATATAAGATCTATTGTTTAATTAGGATGAGTCTGAACAGGATTTGGTGGTTAAAACCATTAAGGCTTGATTCATAAAGACTCAAATAAAAGAGTTCGAAACGGGACTTGGAGGCGGAAATCTTCAAGGCTCGCTTTCGCAAAGAACTCTTGGATATAGGTCAAAAAGAAGTAAACAGAACTTGGTGGCAACCACCATTAAGTTTTGATTCATGTAAGTTTGTCCAATCTTGGTCACCCAAGAGAGAAATTTAGAGAGAGAGAAACTAGGAACTAACTTTTACCTGTAGCTCCAGATACCTGTCTGAAATCCTTGCATCCTTTGATCGATACTCCCAAGGTAAAGCATTCACTTTATATTTATGCTAAGAAATGAAATCAGTAGAGCGGATGTCAGACGTGAATCAATGAGTTGTGTTATGTTAGAAATGTTTTCTAAGTTAGGATATTGCATAGTGTGCTTTTGTGATTAGGACTTTTTAAATGTGGTTGCAAAATTGTTGAGGAAAGATTTCTATGTTTTAAAATCTTAAATCCCTAAATATTTTCAAAACTCTTTCAGAGAGACTGCCTGTATGTTTTGCTTGAGGACAAGCAAAAGGGTAAGTCTGGGGGAGTTGATATACCTTGGATTTGACCCATTTTTATCCATGGTATATAAGAATTATACTATATATATATCTATGTTTTCTACTCTTCTAGGTATGTTTTCAGTTTCAGGTGCATTTCGGAGTAAAGCTATGACTTTGGAGCATTTTGGAGCTTAAAAGACATTTCACCCGAGCTGACCACTTAGAGGTCGACGAGAGGAAGAATAATCGATCGATGCGCATCAGTGCTGACGATCGATATCAGGAAATGCCTCGACAGATGAAGATTAATATCGATCGATGTACACATATACCGTCGATCGATGTCGAGACACCAGACGCGACATTTTGGATTCAGCAGACTTAAAAACCAAGGCCAAGCCAAATTACCAAAATGCCCTGACGAGTTTTTAACCTAGTAGAATTTATATTGCCTAGTGTTTTTGACGGCAGAATAGAGAGCTTTTTCTAGACCTAGTTTTGTTACAAGTTTCATTTGGGAGAGACACTTGTTTCTATTTATTTTCATCTATTCTATGAGTTTATGTTTATCTATTGATATGAATTGCTTTGCTATGTCTGAGTAGTTCAACTGTTAGATCCAGGGTTCATATAGGTTTGTGGGATTAGCCCCAAACTATAGATCTGCCTTGTTGTGATATTCATGATAGATTTGTATTCATTGCGTGTTTTAGCCTTGCTAACTACTCATAGGATTGCATATTCAAGCACCCTTGTTATCCCCATCCTGACATCTATCTATCATATAAGGATTGCTAGAGAGGGCTAACCGCTAATTTAGAATCTTAGTAGGGCATTTCATACTCGCGCATAGGCCTGGCTAGAACCCGTCGATCGATGTCCTCAACTGACAATCGATCGATGTTGGCAAAGGTGTATCGGTCGACGTCTTAATAGACTATCGATCGACACTCTCTTGTGTATGCATACTAACCGGTGAGACACGAGATCTAGTCTGTTAACCAGTGGTACATGCGACAGCTGATCACTGAGTTAAGCGAATGAGCTCTAATATATCATGCATGCAACAGTTAGGCATCTATAGGTATTATAATCTCCAACACCTGAATAGTGGCCCTGAATCTAATACCATTTCCAACCAAGTTACATTTATTATTTACTCGCTTGTTACTATTGCTATTCCATTTAAACATTTACAACCTTTAGAATTAATAAACACTAGATTTAATTGTTTCCTAGCTCCTTGTGGATTCGATCCCTAAGTACTACATCTGAACCTCTTTTGATGAGAGTAACACTCCTTAGGGTAATTTGAGTGGTATCACTAAGGATCCCTTGATTGAAGGTCAAGACCAAAAGTGCGCCGAGTAGGGCTTCTTTGTTGTTGTTGTTGTTTTTTACTGTCTTTGTCTCGGCAGTAACATAAGACTTTTGTTCGGCTTTACTGTAATTCCTGTGTGTTCACTCGTCAGACCTTATTTAGGAATCATTAAAGTGTCTGTCGTTTTTTTATCGGCTTTAGCGTAATTTATTTTAAGTTACCTAGTCATCGGACCTAACTTTTGAAATCATTAAAGTGTCTTTCAATAAAAATTTTGTCGACTTTAATGTAAGGAGGTCCTGATAAAACAAACCGCTTTAGCCCTCTGGACTTATGTTTTGTATTGTTTCTTACTACCTTTGGCTATTTGTGAAAAAGCTCTCGAGTGACATTTCATGGTTTTGGTGGACCTCTAATCCACCAAAAAGAGAAATTCATTGCGTAAATAGGAGAAATTTTGCAGCCTCAAAGATAAAGGAGATCTGGCGTTTTGAACGATTCATGAATTTAATCTTGCCTTACTGGTGGAAAAAATTGTGGAGGCTTCAATTCTGAGAATATCTTCTTTCTTGGGTACTATGAGGCAAGTATTACAGACTTAGTTCACCATTGCGAGAAACTACTAGTGATAATACATCTTATGTTTGGACTAGCATTTCATCTTCAAATCCTTTGCTCTCTTTGGCTACAAGGCAAGAGTAAATTTTGGGTTTTTAGATCAGAGTTTTGGAGGATCTGTGGCTTCCGACGATACTGGAAAGCCCAGTTTGAGCTTTATCACAGGTTGCACATCCTATGATGACGGTCAGTGACTTCATTCATGGTGAAATAAAGAGTTGGAATGATGTGGTGTGATGTTGAGAACTTTGTAGTACCAGAGGCATTAAGATTCAAAGTTTGGCAGTGAGTCAATCACATCAAAGGGATGTTTAGTTTTGTAGATATACAAAAAATGGAGAATATACACTGAAGTCAAAATATTGGGTGACAAGAAATATCCTCAGCCAAGGATCGGAAACTTTGTCTTCAAAGACTAGCATAAATCAGCCACAAGCATTCGCTTGGAAAATAAATGCTCTACAAAAGATGTGTCATCTTGTATGATTTTGACTGGTCATTTAGCCGCCACAGGCAAACTAACACGTCGAAGACATGTGCAATGTGACAATCAGTGTCCACAATGAATAGATCTGACGAGTCGATAAATCACACCATTTTTTTAATGTCCGCCAACTCGTCAAGCATGAACTTTATCAGTGACACCATCTTGTATGTCTGTGTTTTTAACATCTAATTTGTTCAGTTATATTGATTAACTTTTCTGCCGTAAGAGTGATACTGAAGAGGTAGAAGACGATAAAGATCCATACCCATGGATAATTTAACACATCTGGAAAGCACGAACTGACAAGCCATTTAGAGGCATTATCAATGATCCTTTGGAGTCGGTAATATATTCAGAAGTGGAATGTCGAGTTTGGCATGATAAAAAATTCCAGAGACATAGTTGACATAGATTCTTATCATGGACCATTACATAAAAAAGTAGTAGGTTTGCATGATATTTTTTTGGTAGATGGCTCTTGAACTCAAGGTTCACAATTTAGTGGTTGGGTTTTCAAAAACTCAATTTTGAATGTACAACTTATAGGAACCAGAAAACTGAAGAGACTATCGACATTACATACAGAGTTGGAAGCACTTTTATGGAAATTGGAATGTATGCAAACTCACTTCCCAGAATTTTGGAACATGTTATAAGGACCTTATCTGAAGGATTAAAACTTTGGGAGAGTGGCTAAGTTTTTTAACATAGCTTAAGGAGCTAGCATGTCCGAAAGGTGATTTCTAACAATTGATAAATATCCTTGTTCGGATAATTTGACTGCAAATTCATTAGCTAGGAAAGCTGGAGATGTTGTTTCTAGAAATTTGTACTTTGTTTGTTATTTTATTTCGGTATGGTTATACTATCACTACTTTAAATAACTGTGTAATTTTTGTGACAAAAACGATAGATTTATATGATAACTTTTTAAATAATCGTTACGGACTTTAAAACATTTTCAATATGATTGTAAATAAGCATATTTTAAAAACTTGTCTTACGCCTCTGAAACCTTTCGCACGACACTGCACACCGATAACACAGTTGATATCTCATAGATTTTACCATATTTTGACCATGGTATATGTCCTATAATGAATCTAGTGTGGAGTCTATTTTAGAGTCTTTTCAGGTTCAGGTACGCTTTAGAGAACTTTGGTGATTCTAGAGCTTTTCTAGGTGCTGATATACCATGGATTTTACCCACTTTTAGCCATGGTATATAAGTGTTTTAAGATATAATTATTATTTCTGGAGTCTTTTTGGAGTATTTACAGGTTCAGGATACGTTCTGGAGAAATATGGTGATTTTGGAGCCTTTTGAGGTGTAGAACTGCACAGACGCGTCAGATGTTTATCTATGGATGGAGACCTTCCCACTGTTATATTGAGTTCATCTTTTGAAACATGATATCACTTTGCGTTATATTTCTAATGCTGCTGGTTTGAGGTCAATCAGCATCCTGTAGCAGACGTTATGCCTATATTACTGAAGAGTGGCCAGTCTGCCTCGCGAGAGGAAGCTGTCGAGGAGATGCATAAATTTCGATCGATAAAACAGCATTTCCATCGATCGACAGTGATGCCAGGACGTGGGCCAAGCATATTTCAAGACCGATTGAAGCCCAGAAGCCACACAAAGTTACCAAAATACCCATGGACGACCAGAAACCTATTTATGTATTTCTAAGCCATTGTTGACTGCTACAAGCTTTCTATTATCCAATTCTATTGTTGTCTTTTAGTTTTAAAGAGAAGAACAATTCTCCTTCAGAGATTGATTGGAACTCCATTGGTTTTATCATTGATTTCTTTATCTATCTATTATTCAAACTATGATTTGTGTTACTTCTTGCATGTCTGAGTAATACATCATGTTAGGTTTAGGGATTTCATGAGCTTAATGTCAAACTGATAATCAATTAGGATTGCTAGATTATCTATAGATCTCTACACTAGGGTGATTTGTAGTACTAGGATCTGGAATAGTTAGGACAGCACGACAGTGTGACTAATTGTTTAAACCTAGAATCATAGGATAGTTGAGAGGCACAAAAGTGCAATCAATTAACAGAACCCGAACTCTGCTGGATTAGATACCTAGGCACATACGAGAGTTGGTCTAGGAATCTAGTTGAACTTAAATGATTAGGTCGTTAATGCTTGTCTGAGGAAGCATCGATCGACGTTCAGACCATAGCATCGATCGACGCTCGCTCGAAGTTAATAAGCGACAGCTGAGACTTGACTTAGACATCAGATTAGCAAGTGCATGTGAAAGCTGGATTGCTTACTTATTAAAATCGAGTTCTAGAATTAAATTTATAAACCATTAGCATCCTTGAATTGTAGTTTTGAATCTCTTGATAGATAAATCCCTAGGTCTACCTATTTCTCCCAATTGTTTACAACATCAATCAACTAATCGAACAACTACTTTGTTCACCTTGCTTTCATATAATTTACTGCTTTCATATGGATTGCCTAGATTAATCTTAATATCTTTAGTCTATTGTGTGCTCATGCTCTCCCTGGATTCGATCCCTAAGTACTACAATTGAACCTCTTATTTGAAAGAATAAAATCATTCCTTAGGGTAATTTGAATGATATCAAATTTGGCGCCGTTGCTGTGGAGCAAAGATTCACCAATGTACTTGATTAATAGGTTTAGTCTAGGTTTTATTTACTTTCATAGTTACTTACATAAAAAAATTTCTTGTCTTTCAGGTACATGCCTATCAATACAAGAAGCAGCAAGGAAGAATTACATTTTTTTCTTAGACCCAGCACGTTTGGAACGCTCGATCCGCAAAGAGAAACAGGCTACATCGATCGACACTACCTCTACTACGTCGATCAACACTACCTCTACTACGTCGATCGACACCACCTCAACTACGTCGATCGACACTTGTGACAGAGCAACGATCAATATTTTAACTCAAACATCGATCGAAACCAATCCGCGAGCAGACATGGTCGCGACACTTGTGCTACAGAGGGATGAGAATGGAGACATGCATGACCCTGAAGGTCATCTGTGTAATGAAGCATGTCAGAAGATAGATGGACAAGGGACTGTAATCCTTGAGCCATCTGCTGCCATCAAGGATGCTAAAGTTCTTCTTTGATACCACTCAAATTACCCTAAGGAGTGTTACTCTCATCAAAAGAGGTTCAGATGTAGTACTTAGAGATCGAATCCACAAGGAGCTAGGGAACAATTAAATCTAGTGTTTATTAATTCTAAAGGTTGTAAATGTCTAAATGAAATAGCAATAGTAACAATCGAGTAATAATAAATGTAACTTGGTTGGAAATGATATTAGATGCAGGGCCAATATTCAGGTGTTGGAGATTATAATACCTATAGATGCCTAACTGTTGCATGCATGATATATTAGAGCTCATTCACTTAACTCAGTGATCAGCTGTCGCATGTACCACTGGTTAACAGACTAGATCTCGTGTTTCAACGGTTAGTATGCAGACAATGAGAGAGTGTCGATCGATGGTCTAGTAAGACGTCGACCGATACACCTTTGCCAACGTCAATCGATTGTCAGTTGAGAACATCGATCGACGGGTTCTAGCCAGGCCTATACGCGAGTATGAAATGCCCTACTAAGATGCTAAATTGGCGGTTAGCCCTCTCTAGCAATCCTAATATGATAGATAGATGTCAGGATGGGATAACAAGGCTAAAACAAGCAATAAATACAAAACTATCATGAATATCACAACAAGGCAGATCTATAGTTTGGGGCTAATCCCACAAACCTATATGAACCCTGGATTTAACAGTTGAACTACTCAGACATAGCAAAGCAATTCATCACAATAAAAGAATAGAAACTCATAGTATAGATGAAAAGAAATAGAAACAAGGAGTTCCAATCACAAGTGATCTTCTCTCCCAAATGAAACTTGTAACAAAACTAGGTCTAGAAAAAGCTCTCCTTTTTTTTCTGCCATCAAAACACATAGGCAGTATATATTCTACTAGGTTAAAAACTCGTCAGGGCATTTTGGTAATTTGGCTTGGTCTTGGTTTTTAAGTCTGTTGAATCCAAAATGTTGCGTCTGGTGTCTCGACATCGATCGATGGTACTTGTGTACACCGATAGATATTAATCTTCATCTGTCGAGGCATTTCCTGATAGCGATCGTCAGCACTGATGCACATCAATCGATTGTTCTTCCTCTCGTCGACCTCTAAGTGGTCAGCTCGGGTGAAATGTCCTTTAAACCCCAAAATGCTCCAAAGTAATAGCTTTAATCCGAAATGCACCTGAACCTGAAAACATACCTAGAAGAGTAGAAAACATATATATATATATAGCATAACACCTATATACCATGGATAAAAATGGGTCAAATCCAAGGTATATCAACAACCCCAGATTTACCCTTTTGCTTGTTCTCAAGCAAAACATACAGGTAGTCTCTCTGAAAGAGGTTTGAAAATATGGGGACTTAAGATTTTAAAACATAGAAATCTTTCCTCAACAATTTTGCAACCACATTTAAAAAGTCCTAATCACAAAAGCACAATATGCAATATTCTAGCTTAGCAACCATTTCTAACATAACACAACTCATCAATTCACGTCTGACATCCCCTCTACTGATTTCATTTCTTAACATAAATATAAAGTGAATGCTTTACCTTGGGAGTATCGATCACATGATGCAAGGATTTCAAACAGGTATCTGGAGCTGCAGGTAAAAGTTAGTTCCTAGTTTCTCTCTCTCTAATTTCTCTCTTGAGTCAAAGTCTGCTTCCATTGAAGGATCAGTGACCAAGATTGGACAGGCTTCAATGAATCAAAACTTAATGGTGGTTGCCACCAAGTTCTGTTCACTTCTTTTTGACATATATCCAAGAGTTCTTTGCGAAAACAAGCCTTGAAGATTACCGCCTCCAAGTCCCGTTTCGAACTCTTTTATTTGAGTCTTTATGAATCAAGCCTTAATGGTTTTAGCCACCAAGTCCTGTTCAGACTCATCCTAATTAAACATTAGATTTTATATTTTTTTTATTCACTAACTAATCTAGGGTCGAAATTTAGAGAGAGAAAATGTGATAAATAATCTAAACCAGGCATTACCTTCCAGACCTGTCTGAAGAATCCGATCCCATGTATACCAAGCCCCAAGACAAGCGGTTATGTCAGGTTTAGTGTTGGAAATCAGCTTTGGTTACTTCATACGGTTCAAGGCAAGTGTGTAGTTGATAGGTTGATCCGCTTTAGCAACTTTAGTGATATCTGCAATTAGTAAATCTAAAATAGTGCTAAAGATTGGTTAGATATTCATGTTTAAATCAATATAATATTATAGTCCCTATTTTGAATAGCTAAGCATAATTTATTAAAATTCATTTTTACATAAGAATAAAATAAATTATATCAGTAAATCTCTCCCCAGACTTAAATTACACTGTCCCAGTGTAACTCAGCCGGAGTTATGATGAATAGTTACGATGTACGAAATGTAACAAGTAAGGAAGATATATCTGACCGGATTAGATATCGATCGATGTGTAAGTGTTACATCGATCGTCGTGTGGTTGTCTATGTCGAGCGATGTCGACGTCTCGTCGTCGGTCGATATTCAGGTCCTCCTACTTGGGTTTCCTAAATCTGAAAGAAAACAAATGAAAGAAATTAAATGCTAGCTAATAAAACCAAAGTAAAATACCTAATAGTGGGTTGCCTCCCACTCAGCGCTTGGTTATAGTCATTTAGCTTGACTGTGGTAGTGACAGGCTATTGTGTGGAGAAGCAGCTGCTTGTTGGAAAGCAAGCATCCACGTCATCTCTGCGCATTCTGGACCAAGATGAAATGAAACTTCTTGTGGCCTCATCATTTCTTGTCCATTTGTTATCCATCTTCTCAAGTACTTTGGAGATGTTATGTAGCCTTTCTTGAATGTTGTCAATGCTGACCTGGTGCCAGCTTATGTTGTCATAGGCGTATGCTGAAAGATCTGTCAGTTCTTTTTGCATTGACTCTACCGTCTTATGTATCAGCTGCTCGGCGATTGGCGTAGACTCGGCGTCCAACGATGCGATTATGTGTTCGTTGGTCGATCTCAGCAAGTTCCCATCGATCGATTTCGCTAGTGTCCTGTCGATCGATGCTGATATCTGATGTTGAGCTGTGTGTTGCCTCTGAATGGCTTTGACTTCTTTCTGTAGCCATTCTGCATGGTTTTCTAGTCCATTGATTTTGTTGTCGAATGGAAAGTAGATGTCATCGCAGCGTTTGTCAAGTCGTTCCTCCATGTTGTCTAGAGCAGTGTAGATCTTGGATGTGATCTTGTCAACTTCTGCTGCTGTGTAAGGAAACTCCACAGGTTACTTGCCATCGATCCAAGGCCCTCGTACCCTATCGATCGATGCTGATTTTGCCTGCAAATAACTTTGATTAGTAATGTTCTCAATATTCTTTTGGGCATGAAGTAATTGACTAGACAATTTGTTTAAATCTATCATGACTGGTGATATAAAGCGGTCATGCATGTCCTCGTAAGTCCTCAGCCTCTCATTCATGGCTGAGACTTTAGCGTCGAGCGATGTGAAGGTACACATGTCGATCAATGTGGCTGGTTGTTGGTCCTTCTTGCGAATGGTGTCCAGATCTTGCTGTAGTAGCTCGATTTTAGTGCTTAGCCAGTCCACGTTGTTGTTGAGAGGGCAGTAAACGTCTTTTATCCTCGTGTCGATGTATGAGACTTCCCATTCATCCCTGTGTTGTGTTGAACATTGCGGTTCTGCAGGGATCTGAGCTGTAGGAAGACTGACGTCGATCGATGTTGCATGTGTTGTGTCGATCGATGTTGAGGTCGTAGCTTCCTTCTCAAGTTGCTGACGTAAACTCTCAATTTATGTCCTCATCTCTGCCATACATCTGAAAAGCTCATTGTTGCCTCTATCCAAAGGCTGATGTGTATCTTCTACCAATGATTTGAGCTCCTCTCCCAGTTTCTCTTGAGCTCCACAAATACCAAACACCATCTCATCGATTTCATCCTTGGTGTAGAGTTCTGGTGCCAGTGTTGTGAGTGTGAAAGAAGTGGCATGTTCTGGAAGACAGATGTGGCTCTCTTTAAAAGAGATGCTCTTTCCAGTAATTTCCTGATGTTGTCCTTTGTGACAGGTATCATCTTACCAGCTACGCCTGGTGCGTGTCCACACTCATCTCTGTAGACTCTATACTCGTCCCTTTGTTCCCAAGTGAACTTTCTGGCTCCGTACATGTCAAAAGCGCGGTTCTCACATTCATACCGTCTGTCGATCGATGTCGGGTTATCCCTATCGATCGACGTTGGTGTTACCCTGTCGATCGATGCTTCCGTTGTACCATCGATAGATGATTTCCCTTTTGGTTGGCGTGATAGATCTGGATTGATCTCTGTTGTGGTGACTCATGCGTGGTTGTTAGGATATGTTTGAATGATGTCTGGAGTGCCACGTTGCTGTGAGAATAGGTTGTCGGGTCCATTGGCTACTTGAAGGATGTTTGCTATCTCCTCTCTGGACACTTGTAAAATCCTTCCATCCATTGCACGTACGTTGCCATCTGGGTCCCTGAAAGTACCAAATTCATCAGGTGTTAGAAAACCGTAATCAATGTTTGCATAATCATTCAATTTAGAAATAGAAAGATTAGGGTTTAGAGTAGTATCGATCGATGAAGATACAGTTGCATCGATCAATGGCAGAGTAATTTCTGCAGAACTTGTGTTCTGGAGATGATTGCTCTTCATGGATATTTCTGTTGATGTAGAAGGAAGAGTGTTCATCTTTGTTGCTTGTGTTTTCGCTCTGATGTGTGTAGGTGATTTCGGGGGTGCAAAACGATTTATATAGGTATCTTTAAACCTAGTTGGAGAGGGAATATTCTCCTGCTCCTGAATTTTCGCTGCGGCGCGAATATCGATCGATGTTCCTATATGGGCGTCGATCGATGTGAGCGGTTGTTTTGCTGGACGAGGGTGGGTATCGACCGATGTGGACTGCACAGCGTCGAACGATGTTGGGAACGTGTTGGTGAACTTATGTGTTTCAAGTCTTTCATCCTGCAAAGACATTTCTATTGCACGTTCTTTCCAATAATCCTCATCGTATTTTGTATGTTTTTCATTAGGTGAAGTAATTACAGTGTCAACTGCAAACTTTCATGGAAACCACTGTCTGCCCAACTGCCTATGGAATAATCATCATGTCCTCTCTTGCTTGGAGGTTGAAAGGCAAAATGTTGGTAACAGTGACTAGGTGAAGCAAAATGGTCAACTGGATGCATTACATCGAGTGATGTTTTGTTACGGTCATCGGTTACCGTTGACTCATTGGAATCGATCGATGGAAAGGTTGGGGTGTCGATCGATTCTGAGTACTCTGTTTCGTACTCCGATTCATACTCTGCTCCACAATGGCATGCACCAATAAAGCCAAGTTCTTTCCCATAATCCACAGAATTAATAACATTTCTCTTAGGTCGGATGGGGTCGTAGTGGATGTTTGGGTCTATGAGCGTTAGACACAATTTGTTTTTGTTCATGTCACATACAGCTCCTACTGTAGTTAGGAAATATCTTCCAAGCAGTAGTAAGGAGTTCCAGTTAAGCTCGATGTCTAGGACATGAAAATCTACAGGGACAAGGGCATTACCAATTTGTACCTCCAGATCTCTTATGATACCTTCTGATCGTTTCTCTGAAAGATCCACGAAGGTGAAGGATTCCGTTGAGGGTTCGATGGTCAAACCAAGCTGGTCTGCCATGATCCTAGGGAGGATACTAACTGATGCTCATGTGTCACACATTAAATGGGGAAATTCAACACCCTTGACTACGCATGGTATTGCAAACTTCCCAGGATCACTCTTCTTCGTCAATGTGATCATGTGTTTCATCTTCTCTCTGACTTGATGAAACATTCTCCTAATGTCCTCCTCAGTTACCTTTGTTTCTCTGAAGAACATCCACAACCGGTGTGTGAAGTAAGCTTCATCAAAAGGTTTTTCGATTGGGACTCTGAGGACTCTTTTAGTGAAACCATCCGTCTCCTTATCGTTAGCTTCCCTCTTAAGGTTTTTAGGAATTTTCTCATTTCTTTCCTTAACCTTCTCCCTTCAGCTTCTTGTTCTACTTGAACTGATTCTGGTGAACTATTTAAAGGGTTGGGTATTCGTTCGGGTGGGTTAGCTAATGGTTTAGGTGGTGGTCTGAGTGCGTTGATGTAATCATTATCGATTGAGGGTAACCGCACTCGGTATGTCAGAGGTGCCTGTCGATCGATGGGAGGTGTGTTGTGACGATCGACGTCGGACTCACTCTGTCGATCGATGGTTGGCTCAACCGATCGATCGATTTTATCATAGAAAGGGGAGGGTGGGTGAGGATGCTTACCTGCGAACTCTTCATGAGTTAGAATTCGAACCGCATTGCATTCAGTCGATTTGGCAGACGAGGTCGATCGATGACTGGAGTAATCTGTCCATCGATCTTCATGATAGTCTGTCGATCGATGCGAGTTCATCGACATCAGTCGACACCATTGGGATCCGCCGAGACTCATGGAGCTTTCGATTTCGAAGTCTCCTTCCTCGAGCTTTTCATTTCTCACCACTTGCCAGAAATCATCATCTATGATGGCATTTACGTGGTGTTTCCTTTTGTCGGCTCCTGCCTCTCTAGCGAAAGCTTCTTGCCTCTTTATAGTCTCGCCCATCTGAATTACTTGGGTTTCAAGTTTTCTCACCAGAGTCCCTAAGGTCTCGATTTTGGTGTTCAGATTGTTGTAGGCGGAGTCTATTTTACCGTTGAAATCCACGGTGATTTGTTGTTGTCCCAACAGTACTCGATCAAGCATTTCTTCGATCTTGCTTTCCTGAGTCTGGGGTGGTGGATTTTGGTAATAAGAGTTCGAGTAGCTTTTGCTGTTGTTGAAAGGTTTTTGAAATTGTGAACTTTGGTTATTTCTTTGGTCATTTCCAAAGAAGTTTCTGTTTCCGCCCCGGTTTCCAAATTTCTGGAATCCGGTACCTCCGATGTAGTTCACATTTTCTTCTCCTTCCGTATCTGCTACTTCTCCTTCAGCTGAACAGACTTGCTTCCTAAGAAGCCCGTGCACCACATCTAACTTAGCTCTTACTTCGTCCATCTGTTCCTTCCCGATAGAGGCTACAGACTTCTTCCGTTCAGAGTCAGTGCTTTTGGTGCTGCTGCTGTTAGCAAGGTTTTCGATAAGTCTCACAGCTTCCAACGGATTCCGAGTAGTGAAGTTTCTTTCAGTCGCCGTATCAAGGGCCATTTGATACTGTAAGGCGAGACCTCGGAAGAAAGTGCTTAGCAGCTGCACTTCGTTAAATCCGGGGTGTGGACAGTCTCGCTGGAAGAACCTAAATCTAATCCACGCATCTTTGAAGGACTCTCCATCCTTCTGCGAGAATGTGGAAATTTTGTTCCGAAGTTCTTCAGCGCGCGCCTCATCGAAAAAGTTTCGGAAGAAAACATTCTTGATGTCGCTCCAGGATGTTAAAGATCATGTGGCTTGCTGGCTAAGCCAGTGCATCGCTTCTCCATTCAGCGTGTATCTGACGAGCTTGCACAACAGGTAATCTTTGGGGACTCCTTCCATCCGAATAGCAGCGATTAGATCCTCGAACCGTTCCAAATGGTCCATGGGATGCTCGTGCGGTAACCCAGAGTAGGGTATATGCGACACGAGAGTGTAGTATTAAGGCTTCAGCTCAAAATTCTGCTTCTAGATCTCTGGAAGTCGAATGGCTGATCTGTTGGAATAGTACTCATCTGGGCGATTGTAGTCGGCCAGTGGTTTCGATCGAGCGTCCTCATCTACAGGTTGAGCAGCTCCTGTAGCATCAGCATCAGAGATTACAGTTCCCTGAGCATCTATTTTCTGACCTGTTGCATTACGCAGATGACCGGCCTGGTCATACAGGTTTCCGTTCTCGTCCTGAGGTAGAATAATAATGTTTACCATTTTTGACGACACGATATCGATCGACGGATGGAACGTTGACCTCTACGGATGGTGCGTTCCAAATGAGCAGGATCGTCTGAGAACAGCAAGTCTTTCTCGTTGTTGCTTCTGGTATCGTTGGGCATGCACCTGAAAAGACAAGAAAAAAAATTATTAGAAAGGGGTAAAGAAAAGAATAAGAATCAATAAAACTAAATCTAATGGCGATCAAAGCTCCCCGGCAACGGCGCCAAATTTGATACCACTCAAATTACCCTAAGGAGTGTTACTCTCAGCAAAAGAGGTTCAGATGTAGTACTTAGGGATCGAATCCACAAGGAGGTAGGGAACAATTAAATCTAGTGTTTATTAATTATAAAGGTTGTAAATGTCTAAATTAAATAGCAATAGTAACAAGCGGGTAATAATAAATGTAACTTGGTTGGAAATGATATTAGATGCAGAGCCACTATTCAGGTGTTGTAGATTGTAATACCTATAGATGCCTAACTGTTGCATGCATGATATATTAGAGCTCATTCGCTTAACTCAGTGATCAGCTGACGCATGTACCACTGGTTAACAGACTAGATCTCGTGTCTCAACGGTTAGTATGCAGACAACGAGAGAGTGTCGATCGATGGTCTAGTAAGACGTCGACCAATACACCTTTGCCAACGTCGATCGATTGTTAGTTGAGGACATCGATCGACGGGTTCTAGCCAGGCCTATGCGCGAGTATGAAATGCCCTACTAAGATGCTAAATTGGCGGTTAGCCCTCTCTAGCAATCCTAATATGATAGATAGATGTCAGGATGGGATAACAAGGGTGCTTGAGTATGCAATCCTATGATCAAGTTCTAGTTAGCAAGGCTAAAACAAGCAATGAATACAAATCTATTATGAATATCACAACAAGGCAGATCTATAGTTTGGGGCTAATCCCACAAACCTATCTGAACCATGGATCTAACAGTTGAACTACTCAGACATTGCAAAGCAATTCATCACAATAAAAGAATAGAAACTCATAGTATAGGTGAAAAGAAATAGAAACAAGGAGTTCCAATCACAAGTGATCTTCTCTCCCAAATGAAACTTGTAACAAAACTAGGTCTACAAAAAGCTCTCCTTTTTTATGCCGTCAAAACACTTAGGCAGTATATATTCTACTAGGTTAAAAACTCGTGAGGGCATTTTGGTAATTTGGCTTGGCCTTGGTTTTTAAGTCTGCTGAATCCAAAATGTCGTGTCTGGTATCTCGACATCGATCGATGGTACTTGTGTACATCGATCGATATTAATCTTCATCTGTCGAGGCATTTCCTGATATCGATCGTCAGCACTGATGTGCATCGATCGATTATTCTTCCTCTCGTCGACCTCTAAGTGGTCAGCTCGTGTGAAATGTCCTTTAAGCTACAAAATGCTCCAAAGTCATAGCTTTACTCCGAAATGCACCTGAACCTGAAAACATACCTAGAAGAGTAGAAAACATAGATATATATATATATATAGTAAAACACCTATATACCATGGATAAAAATGGGTCAAATCCAAGGTATATCACTCTTCAGAGGTTGTTAGCAGATTTGATCAGGCCTAGTCAGTTCTGTACCAACAGGTCTATGATTCGACCTCTAGAAATCCAGGGATTTCAAATACACCCCACACACGTATCTCTTGTGGGCCAGCACCCTTATCGTGGTCTTCTTGATGAAAATCCCTCGGATCATATTGAGACACTCGAGGACTTTGTGTCTGGCATCCAGAAGGATGAAGCAACCAAAGACTACATCATCTGCAAGCTGTTCAAATATTCTTTCTCTGAGAGTGCTAAAAAGTGGCTGAGATACCTACCACCAAGACCTCTCACTACATGGAATGATGTTAGGACTGCGTTTATGACTGAATTTTTAGATGATGCAAGGGTTGAAGAGATGAGAGATAAAATTGGGACATTCTCTCAGGGACATACAGAAGCTTTCAAAAGCTCTTAGGAGAGGTTTAGGAGATACCAAAGGTACTGCCCACATCATGGTTTTATAGAGATTCAAAAGTTCTGAAATGGTATTGATGTGCGATATCATATGATGCTGGATACTGCAAGCGAAGGAAACTTCAAGACAAGGACCCCAGATGGAGCTAAGAGACTGATTGAGAATTTGATGTATAGCAACAGTTCCAGAAATCTGGATATGCACATGATAAAATCTGCTGCAATGGATAGTGACAAGATCGTTGAGGCTGAGATTGGTTATGTATATGAAGTCTCGTTGGTAGAACATGCTGTAGAGAAGGATGAGGATCAGGGCTATATAGGAAATATGGAATCTATGATAGAGAAGGTCCTGGAAATTCAGCAGAAGATGAGTGCATACTTAAATCTAAGGTTGGATGTTCTCTACAAAGAGATGAATAGAAAATTTGAAACCTTAGATGCCCATGTTATGATACTAGATGCCCAGGTTTCTCGGACTGCAGAAGCTGTGAAGAAGGAAGAAGCTTTGGTCAAAGGGAAAGCTGTGGAAAGTGAGAGGCACCAGGTTAATGCCATCTCAGATAATGACTTTGGAGACGTGCTCGAGCAGGAGAAGCTGGAAGAAGATGTTTTCCTAGTCGGAAGCTCCATGTCTATAGGCAGCTCTTACTGGTGTCGACTGACACCAACAACTAAGTATCGACCGAAACCAACAGCTGAGCATCGATCGACATCAACAGCTGAGCACCGATCGACATCATCAACCGAGCATCAATCGACACCACTTTTGGGATCGGACAAAACTGTTCGAATTCAGAGCCACTCAGATTTTGCTGCTCGACACCCGCATCCTCCCACCCTAGCTCGAGTTACATTAGATGATGTCAATCGGCAACAACACAAAAAAATCGATCGACAACAACATTGAAGCATCGATCGACAACACCAGAAGAACGGCGATCGACAACCGTCAATGCCATACCGAGTACGTTTACCAGATCTTGATGCACACTGCTTGAAGGCAACTCGAATTCCATCTCAAACATTAGTTTGCTTGAAGAAAACAGAGAAGATAAGTCAGCAATCTGCAGAAGCACCAGAGCAAGAGCAATCAACCCTAGCTGGAACCTCTTTCGTTGAGAGTGTCGATTGACGGCATCAACCAGGTATCGATCGAAACAAAACATATGGATATGAACCTGCCATGGAAAGGCAGACAACGAAAGAAGAAATTCCAGTTGAGAAGAGAGTGAAATCTAGGAAACCTTATATTCCCAAACACCTCAGGCGAGAAGTTAACTAAGAGGAACTTGAAGGATTTCACAAGAGGGTGAAGAGGTTTCCTAAGGATATTTCTTTCGAGGATGCATATCATAAGTATAGACTTGGTAATTTCTTAAGAGAGAGCAGAGAGACTGATAAGGACATTTGAGCTCCTATTCAACAAGGTCAGCTGTAAACCCAAGAGGACACTGAAGAAGGAGCAAGATCCTGGAAAGTTCAGACTATGATTTGTGTTATTTCTTGGATGTCTAAGTAATCATCATGTTAGGTTTAGGGATTTCATGAGCTTAATGTCAAATTGATCATCAATTAGGTTTGCTAGAGTTGCTTACTAATTTCTACACTAGGATAGCTTGTAATACTAGGATCTAGAGTAGTTGGAATAGCACGAGAGTGTGACTGACTATTTGAACCTAAAATCATAGGACGATTGAGAGGCACGAGAGTGCAATGATTAACGGAACCCGAATCCTGAGTGGATTAGATACCTAGGCGCATACGAGAGTTGTTATAGGATTTAGTTGGACATTATCGATTGAGCGTTAATGTTTTTTCTTAAGTAGTATCAATCAACATTCAACCATTAGTATCGATCGACACTCATTCTTTGTTAACATGCGAGAGCTGGAACATAGGATTTATACATTCGATTATACTCGCAACGAGCTGGAAATCTTACTTATTGAATTCGAATTTTAGAATTGAATCTATAAAACCTTTAACATTCTTGAGTGTAATTTTGAATCTCTTGATTGATAAATCTCTAGATCTTGCGTTTCTTTCTAATATCTTATAAACCGTTCTATCCACTACTGTTTTGTTTACTGCTTTTATATTGTTCGCCTAAGTTAACCTTGATTTTTAAAATCTATTACGTGTCCATACTTCTTGTGGATTCATGCTCTAAGTATTACATCTAAACCTCTTATTTTAGAGAAAAACATGTTCTAGGGTATTTGAGCAATATCAATAGTCTCTTGGAATCTATTAAACCAAAGATGTGCTAAAACAATGTTGGTTCTACACGTCGATAAAAGTCATCAAAGAGGAAATGAATCCCGCTTCGTATTAAGAGGACTTCACAGTGGAAGAGCAAACAATACAAATATGGAGCCCAGACTTAGCCGTGAAGATGATGAAAGCAGAACATGATTGGTTTTATGCCTCCCAACCGTTTGTTTTTGTTTTTCCAAATCCGGTTAGTTCTCAGTCCATTTTAACAAATCTCTTCGATTAAAAGGTTGCGGTATAATGCGTATTTAAGGAAACAATAATATGTAGTTCCATCATAAATAATATACACACACAGAAAGAAATGTGTTACATATCAAAAACAAAAACAAAAGTACTAAATCATAAGCATGTGAAAACATATATTAAAGCACCCATCTTTTGTTTCATTGTCATCACATTTTCATTAATATGTAATGAACTTTACCATAATTTTGATCAAAGGTGGAAATGACTAGGGTGTGATTTTGTCATCCTAGCCTCACCGGCCGGCTCATCGTTATCAATCCTCTTGACATTCCTGTAAGCCGCATAAGCGATAACGTAGAAGATAACGAGAATAATAAGCACCACTATGTTGATCACAGACACTTTTCTCCAGCTCTTCTTCAAGCTCCCTAGAACACCCGCTTTACAAGCACTGCACTGGTAACAGAGCATGCTCTGCTCGTTATTCCACAACATACAGTCCGGGTTTGCACCTACGAGCCCTCCTCCTTGCGTCCAAAATGTCTCGTTACCATATGCATACCCGCAATCTGATGGTGGCTTGCAACAGCCAGACTAGAAAGTAACAACAAATATAGATCATGATACGTAATAGTAATCCCAAATTTTCAATAATTCATATAAGAAACTGAAGCCACTCTTCTTTAATAGCACCATTGAGATATCTTCAAGTATAGATACCTAAACTTAACATAGCTTAAACCGTATGCATAACTACCACCATATTATATAGCATTACGATAATAGATCAAATCACAGCTGGGTAGGCTGATAATACATTTGATATTTTCCACCAAAAAGTAAAAGATCCACATATATCTCAGTGTGGGTGTATAGTACACATAGCAAACGAATATTTCATGAGGAAAACAAATAAAACAGAATATTATAGATTCACGATTTAATACAAAACAAGGACTTGAACAACTACCCTTTCAAACCTTAATGCAATTTTGTGGTTGTTTTTGCTCATGACGTTGGAATTTTGAGCATATATACATAAAAAAATTAATTAAAGTTTTCTAGAAACAGCAAAGCAATAATTTTTTTCTTTTCATAAAGTTTTATACTTTTTGGGGTCGCTCCAAAACCTAAAAATAGATTTAACGTATATGAACAAAACTGCAAAGGCCAGCAAAATTGCAGAGGATCTCTGACCCAATAAGAATAGAAGCTTCAAGCTTAGACAAGAAATTTTGCATGGTCAAAATTTGTATCATTTATGGCTTCCACACAACAATCAATAAGGCGAATAAATTACATATTTTAAATATCAGTTCTCCCATCTATTATTGTATTTGCTTGAGTATTTTAGAGGCAAAGCTGAATCAGATCTATACTCCACACTAAAATAGTCAACTAGATTAATTATAAAAAACAGTAAACCCAAAATATATTCAGTTTGAACAAAGATTACAATTATTATTTCTTTTTCGGGGGCAACAGATTATAATTATTATCTTACAATAATTGAGTCTCATCATATGGGTCATGAAGACATGGAGGACCATAATTATTTATTATTTCAAGAAAATAAATTTAAAGCTTTTGTCCCAAAATTGAAAAAAATTATAGTATCAGTTTTTCTAAAACTATTATCCAGATAATTTTTTCAAAAATTTGATTCTGAATATCCCAGCTTTAACAAAAAAAAATATCCCAGAATCCAAGAATAAGCATCAATATTCATTGTGATTTTATTTCAAGGTTGATAAAAAGATTTGATATTTCTGTCACTTCCCAAGTTTTATTTTAAGAAAGTTACCTCAACAGGGCTAAGGCTTCTCTGGAAGAACATATCAGCACTTTCAGGGACGCCATTAAAGCTCCTTCCGATCTTCCTACAAGCTCCAGAATCTCTAATACACGAGCTGATTTTTCCCCAGTATCCATCATCCGAGACCCTATCCTTCAACCAACCGGAATAATCTTGAAGATAATAGTCAAGATAACCCCGGTTAAGCACGGTTCGGCCAGATCCTTTATCAGTGACTGCGTAAGCAAAGATGATGAATCCTATCAAGGCTGCGATGATGAGAAGCATGGCCACGAGGTATAGCCACATGAGGAACTTGTTACGGTAACAAGCTCCGGCGAATCCGGCAAGTGATACGACCATGATGGAGATTCCGATGACGATGAGTGGCCACTGGAGGAAACGTAAACAGTCGGTTGAGTTAGCTCTGCTGCTTAGCCATATCCCTCCGCCGAGGATGGGGATCGATAGGAGGAAGGTGAGGAAGTTGACCATACCTATTAGATGGTTGCTCGATCTCATAGCTCCTCTCAGGTTTTTTTCTTTGGGGTTTTGAATATATATATATATATTTTAGTAGCTTTGCTCTGGTTCTTGTGCAGACTTTAAAATGAAGAGCGCTAAAGAAGAGGTGATATTGACGATGATGTGGTTACTACATAAGTGCACATGCTATGACAGGTGTCGTCAGTTGATTTAAATTACGGTAATATTCGTCTGCTTCGTCAGTATACGCTTTTTCAATACAGACTAGTTTGGATTTGGGTGGTAGGTTATTGTCAATTTGATTAGTTAGTGACAAGAGAAAATGTAAAAAAAATTGTATGTTTTTGTCGTGAGGTGAGAGACAGATATTTAACTCTATAATATAATTTTGCACAATGTTTTTTCATTTATTTGATATTAAACATTGTTAACGTGTCATCGTGAGAAAAATAAACGATCATGATAATGTAATCAAAGTTAAAATACTTGTTTACTTGAAATTTAATTTTGGAACAAATAATGAATCTTGAATTTGATCTTCTCAATTTGAGTTTGATTTTTAATGGAAGAAAGTAAATAAATCTCAACTTTCTTTGAAGATTCGGATTTCTACAAAGCCAACAACAAGTGGTCAAATTATGAATGAAAAACAAAGTAAACAATACAAACTCAAGAGTTAGGAGAAGATAATCTTATTTCAAATCCAAATAAGACCGTAGTAATTGTTACAATAGCTTGTAAAAGCTTCGGCTGCAAGAGTTGTCAATGAGTTCTTTAGTTCTAACCATCTAAACCTTAAACCTACTTGAGTTGAAGCTAAATAACAAAAATGAAATTGTCTAAAATTGCTCTAAGTTGCCAAGTATTTTCTGTTTCTTTGTCCTCTTCACCTAGGTCCTCTTTATATATCTTCCAAAGTCGGTTGTCTTTTCTTTCCGCCTGATTTCGAGTTTATCATTTTGCGGAGATTTTTCCTTAGCTTTCCAAAATTCATGTTGATCTTGGAAACTTCACATCTTTTCATCTTCTTCCATTTTTCGGCCTCTTTGAGTAGCATGTTTATCTTGGTTCCAGCGCTAGTAGCATGGTGAATTTGCGATTTCACGGCTTTTATTTCTACAGCTGTTTTTACTAAATATTTGCAGAGATCGTAAATCTCATCAAGATGTTCGTTTTTGTTCCTTGGCCCATCATGGGTTTGTCGAACGATGAATTTTTCCGAGTCGTATGGCTTCTCGTTCTTCTTGGGTGTACGTTAGCATCTTCTTCCGAAGAGTCGGAATGGTCGTTGACGTCCAAGTTAACATGCTCGACTTCAATTTCTGTCGTTCTCAATTGAGAGATGAGATTTTTCTATGTTTTTCCGTGTTACGACAGGGGTAACTTCACCGGGTTTTGACGCGACGGGTTTTCGTTTTAGTGGGTCTGTCTTGTGGAGTCACGAAGTCAAGTATCCTCCCACATTCGGATTCTCATAGCTCCACGTGGGAAAAGAGCCATAATTCTCATTGTTAAGGTTTTGATCTGTTTAGACAAAGAACTCATGAGCTTATCCTGGTCGTTCAACTTCTTTACGAGATCGAAACCATGTTTTTTATTTCATCGAGCGCTGCGGCATGAGCATCAGTATTGGCTGCATGAGCGCTCGTTGCTGGAGTGTTATCAATGTTGTCAAAGTGGACATTGTCGTCGTGAGCTGGTTGATTGTCTTGCGTGTTTTCAGTCGTGCTTGACCAAGCGTTTTTGCGGCTTTGTGTAAGATTGATCTGACCCCCTCATTCTATTGCTAAATTGTGGGAACCGGAATTCACTTTCAATTTTAGCTAATAGAGGAAAGTAGAAAAATCTCAAAAATCCTTGAAAATCCTGATTTCTGTGAAACCAACGACAAGTGATCAAACTATGAATGGAAAAACAAAGTAAACAATACGAAATCGAGAGCAAAGAGAGGATGATCTTATTTTGAATCTGCGTATGAGCGTAGCAATTGTTGCAACATGTTGTAAAAGCTTCTGCTGTAGTGAGTTCTCTAATTCTAACCACTTAAAACCTAAAACCTAGTTGAGTCGCAGCTCGATAACAAAAACGGAATTGCCTAAAATTTATCTAAGTGCAAAGTTGCTAAGACTCTTTATGTCTATTTGTCATCTTCTCCTAGGTCATCTTTATATATGCGTCCATTGTAGACCGTCTATCCTTTTCCGCCCTGATTCGAGTTTATCATTTTGCGGAGATATTTCTTTATCTTTCCAAAAATTATGTTTATCTTGGAAACTTCACATTTATCCATCTTCTTCCATTTTTCTATATCCAATTCGAGTAAACCGTCATTGCATTTCGGGGCTGTTCTTATTTCAAATCATAAGAGGGCTTTCGTTGTGTTTTAGGTTACATTGAACCATTTTATGACTTATGCATTTTTATGACTTTTCCCGAAAAATCGTCAATTTTCCGATGATCGATTTTGATATCGTTGGTCTTACAGAATCAAAAAAGTTGATAAATTTAGTCAAAAATTTGATAATGTTGACTTAACCCATTTTCGACAAGACGTTTGACTCGAAGTATTACGAGAAAACAACGTCTTACTTGTTTTCTTCGAAAAATCTCAACGGAAACTCCAATTGCAACCAAACGAAAGAAAGTTTGAACGAGATTCAAAGGAGAACATGATGAGAGCCTCATGAGCGATGTGGAGGCTTAAAGGGCGACATGGAATGAGGAGAGAGAGAGAAGGGTGACATGGAATGAGGAGAGAGAGAAGGGCGACTTGGAGTGAGGAGAGAGGAAAATGACGAAATGGTGTGAGGAAAGAAAGAAGGGTGACACGGAGTGAGGAGAGAGAGAAGGGGGATGAGGAAGAGAGAGAAAGAAGAGATGGGTGACAAGGGTATCTCAGAAGGGCGACATGGAAGCATGAAGGGCGGTGATAGTATATGAGAAGGGCGAGATGGAAGCGGGAAAGGCGATGAGGCCTTTCTTCGGTTCTCATTTTATTCATTGGTTGCTTAGTACACTTTTGGAACCATTTTGTTTGTTTTATGTAAGTTTTTCCGTAAAGATTTTCTCAAAGTTGTTTTTGTGGAAGATTATCTTATAGATTTTATCATGAGATTCTCCCGTGGAAACTTTCCGACTTTTCATTTAAAGGAAGATTGTTTCGTAAAACTTGTCATTTCTCGCAAAAACCTTCAGCAATGAACACTTTTCTGATATTTTTATGTTTGGATAAAAACTCTTTCATTGTTTGTCTTGGATGAATATACAAACTTTTATTCTTGTTTCCTAATTTCAATATGCTCGGTTATGCGGTATAGTTTCTTTGACATTTATGGCTTATATGTACTTAAGGCATAATTTCTTGGATTATTTTAGCCTTTGATTTGGTCGTGAATATTTTTTCTTAAAATAAACTTAGATACAGTATATTTTTGTAGTCTTATGTATCAATGGGCGTTCCAATACTTATTAAAATCCGATTCTGATCTATTCGAGTTTCAAATTTTTACTTTTTTTTTATATTATAAATTTTGCTTAGGTTAAGTTCAGATCTTGACAGGTTCGGATATATATTTAAATTATGTAAAGAATTGAAAAATCCAATCATATTTTAAATAATGTATAGTCAAATACTTAAAAGTAACATAAAAATTGGTTAAATGTGCATATTTTGGTAGAGAACCAATATGTATTTTCAATATTTTTATTATTTTAAATATTTTTATATATTTCATTTGGATATTTTTTTTGGGTAATTTTTTGATATTGTAAGGTATTTTGGATAATTCTTAATATTTTCAGATTTTTTGGATATTTTTGAATATTAAAATCTAAAATGATTAATAAATTTAAATATATATTTATGATTTAAAATTTTGTAGATACTCAAAATATTTTTGTTCGGGTTAGATTCAATATGGCTCTTTAGGCATAAGGTTTATACTTGTTGTATTATTTTATTGGTTTTGGTCTTAGTTCCATATAAATTTTTTGGCTCGCTTTGGTTTATGTAACACTTCGACCGTCCACGACTAATGGACCACTCATGCACGCTCTCTCGGTCCGTGGGCCCTATCCCATTCCAACGTGATCTTGCAATCACCACATGACTTTTTCCGTATTTTACCTTCACTTGCACGCTATCGCAAATCATTTTTCGATAGGTCACTCATCTTTCCACTACTCTAGCTCAAGCACGCTTAACTCTAGAGTTCTAAACGAATGTGTACCGCAAAAGGTAAGTGCACTTTGATGATATAGGTAGCCAAATCAATTCTCTTAAGCCTTTCCATATATCACAACTTGGTATGTTACAATTCACCCGCTCTCAAAGAATGCAATGTCCTCGTTGCGCTCCACGACATGTCTCAAGATGCATCTCGGGTCAAAACCAAGATGGCTAACCAGCTCTGATTCCACTTGTAACGTTCTGTCCACGGCTAATGGGTTACCCATGCCCGCTCTCTCGGCCCATTGGTTACATCCCGTTCCAACTGTCGGTGAGTAAATTTTCCAAAACTCGAAATTATTGTTTATTGACCCTGCAATCATCACATTATATTTTTTCGTGCTTTGGCCTCACTTGCATGCTATCACGAATCACTTTCGGATAGGTCACCCATCATTTCACTACTTCATCCCAAGCACACTTAACTCTAGAATTCTAAACGGATGTATACCAGAAAAAATAAGCGCACTTTATTGATATAAGTAGTCAATTCAATTCTTTTAAGCTTTTTCATATATCACAACTCGGAATGTTACAATTAAGATCTTCGGTTCTGGTTCTGGGTACTTCAACCCTATAACTGATCAGTCGTTGTGAAAATAGATTGAATTATTGGTTTGTGGGAGGGTTAGCTGAAAATTCGAATTCTATACACTATTTAGATTACTCAAGAAGCTCAAGTAAAGTGAGATTCGGTCATGTTCTAGTTATGAACTCTCAATCTGCTTTAGAGTCATCCCAATTTATCATCAAATAATATATCAAATAATCAAAAGAAAATTTTTTGGGTATGAAAGTTTTTTTTGTTGTCAAAAGAAAATTTTTTTGGGGGTATGAATGTCAAGATAACCAAAATAACGTTAGGGATATACGTGTTTTAACTGTTTACATGATAAAGAGGTTTTGAAAGTAACAGAAAATAAAGATTGTTTTTTCTTAAACTGAAATAATGATAAGGTTTTGAACGTTTGACATCCACATATTAATTAGTGGATGCATGTCGGTAGATCAGTGATATTTTAGAGATGTTAATTTTGTAACTTAATTCATCTACGTATTCATATTTTTGAACACTTTCTCATGATTTGGGTTGGTGATGTACTGACATCTTCTGCATATTTTTTAAAATTTAATTTGACACTAATAATTATATATATATATATATATATAATTATATATATATATATATATTATTATCAAGATAATGAATGGAAACAGAGTGCCGATGTCTTTTTCTCAATATTTTCAAAGAAAAGTGAATTAAACTAAAAAGAAGAGAAGAAAACAAAATCTCGATTTCACCGAAGATTTTATCAGAGAGAGAAAGTAGCGAAAAGAGAGAGAAAGCAGATCTCCGACGACGGCCGGCGCGTGAGCGTGCGTGCCGTCGCCGGAGACCGTCATCCTTCAGTAAAAAGTTCCCGATTGTGTTTCACCTCCGTTTCTAATGGCTTCCGCCTTGCCTGAGCTCTGGTCAGTCACCCTAGGTGGTGGTTCTGTCACTGGTGTGAAGACGCGGAGAGGTAAAGATGTTTGTGTTTTTTGTTCCGGGAGGTGGAGGCTTAGTTAGCTCCGCCGCCGCCGGTTTTAGTCGCTGGGAGGCGGAAGATACTATAACTTCGTCGTCGTCAGCTCAAGTCCCCGGGAGGTTAAGACTCCGTCAGTCTTACGTCGCCGGCTTCAGCGTCTCGAGGGTGTTTGTCTGTTCGAGTATGGGCTCTGGTCATGGAGCGGAAGAGGTTTCTTCGGGTTATATTTTTTAGGGTTTGTAGCGTCGCCGTCGGATGAGCTCTCCACTGGGGGAGGATGCTCTCCGACAGGGTCTCAGTGTGGTGAAGAAGAGATGTGGTTGCGGTGGAGGCTCGAAGTGTTTTAGAGCTCCGCCGAATCGAGGGTTTTCTGCGGTTGGGTACGGCGGCTTGGGAAGGCGGAGACGGTCGGGTTGAGGCGGAGCGACGCGTGGCGCACTGACGGTCAAGATCTCCACACGTGGCGCGCTTCTGCCTCCTCGACGCACGCGTGTCCCAGAGTCGGTCGGTGCTGGGTCCGAGTAGGTGGGCTTGGGCTTGTTAAGCCAATGTGGGCTTCGGGTTTTATCTGGTTTGTTTGGTTGGCCGATTTGTAATGTGGGCCTCTGTTTGTGGGCTTCGGGCATTGGGCTTGGCCCGTAATCTTTTATAAAATCAAAATTTGATGGAAAAAAAAAAAAATGAATGGAAACAGAGTGCATGACGTATTTGACTGTGGAGCTACTAATACCGCCAATGCTTCACCATTCATGTGGTAAATGGTACACCTGTTGGATACAGTTTTCGAAGTCAACATAAAAGGAAACACAAACCATTCACCGATCACAATTTCAGCTAAGAGAGCAATTTATGAAAAAGTAAATATGCGCGAGTTATTTTACACATGCAAAATAATCAAATAACGCATTTCATAAGTCTCAAGACTCTCAACCCATAAAAGGGTGGTTCAACTCAAAAATTGTAGTATACAATTTAAAATTTATTTTAAAACAGTAATTTGTCTATATCATGTAGTAAACCAATGATTTTTTTTTTAGTTTTCAATAGATAGTAAAAACTAAAATAACATCTTTTTATTTTATACTTCTTTTATTATATTAATATTTTAAATTATTATTTATATATATAAAAAAATATGTCAAATATTTATAAAATTAAATATTAAAACTAGTATAAATTTAAAATAGTATTCGAATTTTGTTAATATATTTATCTTATATTACTTTTCTCATCTAAACCGTAATACTTTTCTATAAAAACTGTGATGCTTTCTTTTATTAAAACCACATTATTTTTTAAATAAAAAACCTTAGTACTTAATTTTTTTAATCAAAATCGCATTTCTCTTGTACACCGCATGAACCGTTGTTGCACAATACCATATTTTAACTCACCACTGTTTATATTATCAAAATCGCAGTTACCATTCGAGCCGTAAGTAAACCAGTTAATTAAATATGATTATTTTTTCTTTCTAGCTATCTTAGCTAAATCATCAACTTTTGCAACTAATTATCTAGAAAAAAAGTGAAATGAATAATTATGACTTCTTACCATTATATTGATGTCATGTATCATAGAATGAGCCTCGATGATACAAACTTTTTTATATAAGGGTTTATCATGTACAACCCTGCTTCAGTTCATTGACCAAGAGTTTATAATATGTGATCAAATTCACTTGCTTATATCTCAATGCTCTTAGTTTATAATAAGTTGTTGTAATCTGTCTGGACATGTTGCAGCGAAGTGCCCTATCTTTTCACACATGTACCATGTTACTTTGGATGTGTCTCTCCTGGCCCAGTATGAGCAACCTCGCCTTCTTCCACTATAGTAGCCGCGACCTCCTCGAACTCTTCCTCTGTACCCGTTATAATACCTCTTGGTTTGGTTGAGACTCCATGTTAGTGTACATTAATTTTCTTTGTTGATTGTCTTGATGTTCTTCTTCTTCCTCACAGATACATTCCTCATAGGTTTTTAAATGACCCATGATATCTTTAAAGTTAGTCGTCTTGAGATCAAGGATTCGTTCAAGCGATGCGATTCTGTGGATGTACCTCTTCCGGGGCAAACTCGATAAGAATTTCTTCACGAGTTTAGATTCTTCCATGTTCTCTCCTAATGCGGCTGACTTTGTCGATATTTCAGGAAATTTACCAACAAATTCATCGATGCTCTCTATGTCCTTCATCTTAAACGGTCAAACTCAGCCATAAGAGTTTATAGTATCACTTCTCTTACTCTGTCTGCGCCTAAGTGTCGAGCTTTGATGGCATCCCAAACCTCATTTGCAGTCTCTAATTCACCAACTTGTAAAATTAGGGCTTCCAAAATCGACTGTAATAGAAGCGTCGTTGCCATGTCATTCTTGTCTGATGCATCCGATTCAGTCTCCACAACCTCTCATAATTTATGAACTTTGAGTAGAATTTTCATTCTCATAGCCCATACAGTATAGTTTGTTGCGTTTAGCATTGGACTTGATCGACGATAGCCCTTCTCCTTCTTTTGTCTTAGCTATCACGATATCCCCCATGATCGTTTTTGAAAATAATGGCTCTGATACCAAATATAGTCTCAAAGGTTGTATAAGAACTCAAATGAAGAATTCTCTTTATTAATCTCTCTTAAGGAAACACTCAAAAAGCTTAAGCTTCTCAAACACAATCACTCAAATTCACAAAGGTATACAACATTCTTGCAACTCTTTATATAAAGATTATATTTCCTAAACTCATTAAGAAACTATCCTAATCTTAACTCATTTAGGATCGGTGTAACTCGAAGCCTAAGTTAACTTCATGTTTATCTCCAGCATTGGTGGCTACTTATATTTTTGACATATGATCAATTTTTAGCAAAGATATACATGTGGGTCTTTCTTTAGTATTCCTCTAACAGGACAGCAATAGAAATATTAGATTTAGAGAGCTGCCTTGACACAGGTTGTCAGAAACGGACAGAGATGGCTTAACTCACGGAAAATGCACGTTTTTGAGTCTTTTTATATACATAAATAATTATTAGAAGAGAACTTGTCATCATTGTCAATCATCATTCATCCTCGTTTTTGTATTACTTGCTTATATGGTCCAAGTTTTTCTGACCAATTAACAAGTTAGTGAAATATCTCTTCTTGCCTTTTTAGAAATGGCGGTTTCAGTTTCCAACGATGCAGAAGCACCAATGTCAGCAGATTCCAACACCAAACACCGCAATGGAGGTTGGATCACCTTCCCGTTTATGATAGGTAAGACTTTTTGCTTCTCTGATTTTTTTTTTCTTTCAAATCATTGCATATATTCATATAACCACAGAAGTGAGTTCATATAAAAAGTGTTTTTATGGTGCAGCTACGTTGTTATTCCTCTCATTAGCTGTGTTGGGTTGGTTATTTAACCTGATCGTCTTCTTGATTGAGGAATTCAACATGAAAAGTATTGCGGCTGCTCAGATTACCAACATAGTTAGTGGTTGTACCTTTATGTTTCCAGTTGTTGGAGCTATAGCAGCAGACTCTTTCTTCGGAACCATTCCTGTTAGTTTCAGCTTTCATTTCTCTAATGGTAAAGTCTTAAAAACAAATTTAACCTTTGTTCCTCTCTGAATTAAACTCACCAACTTCTTCCACTCCTTGATCAGGGCGTTTGTCTGCTGACTCTAATCGTATCGGTTGACTCTTTAAGGCCCAAACCATGCGAGACGACCGCATCAAGCCTATGCGAGTCTACTTCAAAAATCCAGTTCGGCGTCCTTTACTCGGCCATTACTCTAGCCTGTGTGGGAGCAGGTGGGAACAGGTTCACCCTGGCCAGTGCTGGTGCGAATCAGTTTGAAAAAACTAAAGATCAAGGCAGCTTTTTCAATTGGTGTTTCTTCACATGGTATTTTGCTGCTGCTATAAGTACAACCGCCATTGTCTACACCGAAGAAAACATCAGCTGGACTTTCGGGTTTGGTCTCTGCCTAGCTGCAAATCTATTAGGGTTTTTGGTTTTCCTCTCTGGGAAAAGATTCTACAAACATGAAAAGCGCTCGGGAACTCCGTTCACAAGTCTACTTCGCGTCATTCTCGCAGCAGTATACAAAAGGAAGGCTGAGATTTCTATCGACAACAAAGACTACCACAGTGAATCAAAGGAAGTTCCCACAAAGAGTTTCAGGTAAAAACTAGTTTGAGAACCGCATTGGACTCCGAGTTTCTAACGAGTCTTTAAATATGCAGATTTTATGGAGACTATGCAGTGTTCAACAAGTGGAAGATTTCAAAGCGGTCATCAGAATAATTCCTCTTGCGTTAGCAACAATATTCTTGAGCACTCCAATTGCCACACAGCTAAGCTTAACAGTTCTTCAGGGTCTAGTCATAGACAGAAGTCTTGGTCCTAAGTTCAAAATACCAGCAGGCTCTCTTCAAGTTGTAACACTTCTGTCCACATGCTCTTTTATCATAGTGAACGATCGACTTCTCTACCCATTTTACCAAAAGCTAACAGGAAAGTTCCCCACACCGCTTCAAAGAGTGGGAATAGGCCATGTTCTGAACATTCTAAGCATGGCCTTGTCTGCCATAGTTGAAGCAAAGCGATTGAAGATAGTAGAGAACGGTCATTTTCTTGAATCATCATCCGTTGCTGACATGTCAGCCTTATGGCTGTTCCCTTCTCTAGTCATAGTCGGAATTGGTAAGAATTTGCTTCCAGATAGTTCATTCAATTCCAAATTGACATCAAACCAATCATGTTCCATATTTTTCATTTTGCTTGCAGGAGAGGCTTTTCATTTTCCAGGGAATGTAGCTTTGTGCTATCAAGAATTCCCAGAGTCTATGAAGAACACCGCAACGTCAATTACCTCGGTGGTGATTGGGATATGCTTCTACACAAGTACTGCTCTAATCGATCTGATTCAAAGGACAACCGATTGGTTACCAGATGATATAAACCATGGAAGAGTTGACAATGTTTACTGGGTTTTAGTCATTGGAGGAGTCTTGAATCTCGGCTATTTCCTCGTGTGTTCTTGGATTTACAAATATAGAAACCTTGAAGATGATGTTCATAAAAAATATTATGTCGTCTCTCCTCCATGATCTCGAACAACTTGTCCTATGTTGTCATATGTATCTAAGACCTTTGTCTGAAAGCTATTTCTTCTGTTTTCGAAATAAGTAATTGCAAATAATCTGAGGATACTTTAGCTGATTTTATGATAAGTGACATTAACTTATATTAAATTTTCAGTTTTTATATTTTTCTCTTGACACAACTAGTAAACATTTGGTAAATCATTTCCAGTTTCCATGCATCCCACCTATTTGATTTGTAATACGACAACAAAAACATTTGGTAAAATCATTACCAAATCATTTCAATCGGATCCTTTACCAGGTGCCTGATTTGTAATACAAACATCTGGCCAAATCATTAACAGATCAATGAAACAATATAAAAATGTTATGTAATTCAACACCGAAAACAGCGCTGTACAAATCAAAACCACTGAACATTTTTGCTTAATATGAATAACTCTGAAGGTTTCTAATTCCTTTTCTTTTTTGAACTATGACTATGATGAATGTATCCTCTAAGGTGAAATACATACAATGTAATTTAACTCCCCTCTGCAAACTTTAACTTCTCCCAACTAAAATATAACATATGGCACTGATAGTAGAATACAAATGAGCTACAAAGACTCTCTCAAGATTCTGTATCTTCCAATCATAAAACACACATATGGTTTTTTTTTTTTATAGTTTAAGGCCCAAAACAACTAGGTTTAACAGAATTGTAACTAACTGTTTTCTTGTTACAACTTCTTATTATCAATATACAAATGTTTAAAGCTCTTCATGTGCTTCCTTCGTTTCCTGAGATGCTATCACCTTCTTTTGCCTTCGTGTATATACTTGCCATGGCTTATCAATATCCGGTATGGCAGAACCAACTTGTCCGCAGTTGATGAATTAGGAAACTGATGTTTACGATCCTTCATCCTCATCCAAATAGTCTCGTGTGTAGGTAGAATCGTCCACTTAATCAAAACATCCAAATGACCCAACTCATCATAGCGATTGTTCAACAATTCTTCTGGTTCCACAATCAACTCATAATTAACTGATAACGTCACGGAAATGGATTGACTTTTTGAATGGATCCCACCACAGATTTCAACTGAGAGATATGAAACATTGCATGAATTTTAGAATTATTCGAAAGTCTCAAATAATAAACCACCTTCCTCACTCTCATCAAGACTTCAAATGGCCTGTAATTTCGTGCAACCAGCTTCTGATAAAGTTTCATACACTTCGTTTGTTGCTTATCCTATTGGTTTATGTATGCCGGTTTAGTGGTTTGGTTAGATTAGTTGGTTCAATATCAATTGTATAGCTGACTATATATACATGTAAATGAGCATTTTAATCAATAAGAGATTTTAATATTATTCTCCTTCTTCACTCCCAAGGAAGCTTGTACGTAATATGGTATCAGAGCTAACATTGAGCTCGATCATCCTGTGATTTTGCTTGCTCGAGCTTGTATTCCGTCTATAATCAAGCTCCGATGGTGTCAATGAAGAAGATTCCGCGTCGATCGAACCGTATTTCAACTCGCGCAGCTCCGATCGCTTCTCCGGTGATTTCTGGTCCGGATCCTTAGGCGTCGTGAGCTCTTGTTGGTGTTGATCATGCCGATTTGATCCACTCTCCGTTCTTCATGCATACTTCCGATCACCCTGGTTTGATGGATCTAACTTTGATGATTGGGAAGCTGCGATGAAGATTGCTTTGGATGCGAAGAATAAAATCGGTTTTGTAGATGGATCGATATCACGTCCTCTTGAATCCGATCTAAACTTCCGCGTTTGGTCTCGTTGTAACAGCCTTGTTAAGTTCTGGATTCTTAACTCGGTATCGACTCAGATATATCGTAGCATCTTGCGCTTGAATGATGCTACTGATGTTTGGCATGATCTTCATAGTAGATTTCATATAACGAACTTGCCACGAACTTACAACCTCACGCATGAGATACATGATCTGCGTCAATGCTCTCTTTCCCTCTCTGAATACTTCACCAAGCTGAAGACTCTGTGGAGCAGTTTGGAGAATTGTGAAGAAGCTGATGATCCTTGTACGTGTGGGAAAGCAGCTCGGCTCCATCTAAAATCTGAGTGTGCTAAGATTGTGAAGTTTTTGGCAGGACTCAATGAATCATATGCTGTGATTCGTCGTCAGATAATATGAAGAAGACTCTGTCTTCTCTCACTGAAGTTTATAACATCCTTGATCAAGATGACAGTCAGAAGAGTTTTGCGACTGCCATTTCACCTGCTGCATTTCAGGTGTCAGAGACTTCAGCTTTGCCTTCGAGTGTGTGCTATGTTCAAACAGGAGCTCACAAAGGAAAACCTATTTGCTCGTTCTGTAACAAAGTTGGTCACATTGTAGAGATATGTTACAAGAAGCATGGCTTTCCTCCAGGTTATACTCCGAGAGGCAAAACACCTGAGAAGTTTCAGAAATCACCTTCTGTTACTCCTACAGTTCCTACCTCTACTAAACGTGAAGTGAAGTCTACATCTCTTGACAACTTAATTGGTAATCTCTCTAAGGACCAGATTCAGCAGTTCCTTGCTTTGTTCAGCTCTCAACTTCAGAACACACACGTCTCAGCTCAGGGTGAAGCATCTACCTCTCAGAATACTAATGAGATTCCTGGTATCACCTTCTCCAATCTACATTTTGCTTTATCGGTATTCTTAATGTATCACAGAACATAATGAATAATGATACATGGGTTCTGGATTCTGGGGCTACTCATCATGTTTCCCATGGTAAAGAACTCTTTGTATCATTGGATATGAACCGTACTAGTTCTGTGAATCTCCCAAATGGCTCTATGATCAAGATCAGTGGCGTTGGTAACATTCAAATAAATGAACACATTCTACTTCAGAATGTTCTATTTATTCCAGAGTTTCACTTGAATCTCATCAGCATAAGCTCGTTAACGACTGATCTTGCCTCCAGAGTTATATTTGATCCATCTACTTGTGAAATACATGATCGTATCAAGGGCTCGATGATTTGACAGGGTAGGAGGATTGGGAATCTGTATGTGCTGGATATCAAAGAATCTTCTGTGAGGGTGAATGCAGTGGTGGACATTGGCACATGGCACAACAGAATGGGTCTTGCTTCTTACTCGAGACTTGACTTGATAGCTGATAATCTGGGAACTATGAAGCAGAAGAATAAAGAAAACTCTTACTGCCATATTTGTCACTTGGCAAAGCAGAAGAAGCTTTCATTTCCTTCTCCAAACAACAGATGTAATTCAAACTTTGAGATTTTGCATAATTATTTTTGGGGACCATTATCGGTTGAGACAGTGGATGTATACAAGTATTTTTGACTATAGTGGATGATCATTCTCGTGCTACTTGGGTTTATTTAATGCGAACAAAGGATGAGGTTATTAAGGTGTTTCCATCGTTTGTTGCTCAAGTTGAAAATCAATATAAAGTGCGAATTAAAGCAGTCAGATCAGGCAACACATCTGAGTTAAAATTTTCTTCTTTCTTTCAAGAAAAGGGCATCATCTCGTATCACTCTTGTCCTGAGACACTAGAACAGAATTCCGTAGTGGAACGTAAGCACCTTAAATGTTACAAGAGCCTTCATGTTTCAGTCTCAACTTCCTCTTGCGTATTGGGGAGATAGTATCTTGACTGCAGTGTTTGTCATCAATCGAACTCCATCTCCTGTGATTGGTAACAAGACTCCGTTTGAGATACTAACTGATAAGATTCCTGCTTATGATCAGATGAGAACATTTGGCTGCTTGTGTTATGGTTCAACTTCACCAAAGGGAAGAAACAAGTTTCAACCGAGATCAAAGGCTTGTGTTCTCTTGGGTTATCCTTTTGGCGTCAAAGGTTACAAGATCTTGGATTTGGAGACACACAAGATTTCAGTTTCAAGAAATGTCATCTTTCATGAAGATATCTTTCCGCTTGCCTCTACTCAACCATCAAATGACAGCTTGAAACTCTTCACACCATCTTCTCCTTTGTCCTCAGGTACTGATCATTCCCCAGTTCCATCAGAAATTTCTCCATCTTCTAATCTTCCATCACAAATTTCTTCTCGCCCACGTAAACAACCTGCTCACTTGCAGGATTATCATTGTTACAATCTTGATTCAAACATCACTTATCCCATTTCATCTTTCCTTTCATATTCAAAATTGTCTCCTTCCTACTTATCTTATAGTAATAGCATCAGCAAAATCCCAATCCCTCAATCTTATTCTGAGGCAAAGGACTTTAAAGAATGGTGTGAGGCGGCTGATAAAGAATTTGGAGCAATGGAATCAACAGGAACGTGGGAGTTGGCTACCTTACCGGCTGGGAAGAAGGCAGTTGGATGTAAGCTGTTGTATTCTTTGAAGTTTAATGCTGATGGTACTCTTGAGAGACATAAAGTTCGTGTGGTTGCTAAAGGATTTACTCAAAAGGAAGGTTTGGATTATACTGAAACCTTCTCTCCTGTGGCTAAACTCACAACAGTCTGTTTCTTATTGAAAGTTGCAGCATCAATGAATACCACAACTTAGCAAATTTATAGTTGGGGCTAATCCCTCGAACCTATTTAAACCCTGAATCTAACAAGTAAACTACTCAGACATAGCTAAACAATTCATAACACAAGATACAGATAAAAATTGCATAGAATAGAATAGATGAATCAATGGAGTTCCAATCACAAATCTCTCTATGATCTTCTCTCCTCGGAAAGTAAGAATACAATGGTGGCTGAAAAACTCTGAAAAGAAGGACTCTCTTGCCTCCTAACACTTAGGCAAGTATATAACTATTAGGTTAAAAAGTCGTCAGGGGTAATCTTGTAATTTGGTGAAGCCTTGGGTTTAAAGTCGGCTGGAACCAAGTCGTGCGTTCCGTGTTTCGACCTCTAATGGTCAGCTCGGATGAAATCTCTTTTAAGCTCCTAAATGCTCCATAATCATCACTTTACTCCAAGATAGCTCTGAACCTGAAAACATACGTAATATGATAGAGTATATAGTATATAGATAGTAAAACACTTATATACCATGGATGAAAATGAGTCAAATCCATGGTATATCAGTCCCTCAGCCTATCGGTTCCGCAGCGTAGATCGTAGGCCGGCAATCTATCTGATCGAAATGAATCCTCCGACGAACCGCTCTCAAAGGCCTCGGAACTTGGCTCGATGCTTCAGAAACACTACCCTCTGACCTTCTTTGGTTGTTTCTCCGGTATCCACGACCGTCGCTCCCACTACTCCTACTATTACTCTCGCTGTTATCCTCGCTAACTTCAATCCGACCGACAGCTTCCTCGCGAATCTGCCTATGGGAATGGGAGACTAAAAGTCGCTGCGATAAACTCATATTCTCTGTATCCCGCATAGCGTCACGATGGACTAGGTCGAATTCGTCCAACGGGCTACCATTTGCCGTCGTGTCTTTAGTCGGAGTTGGAGTAGTAGCGATGGCCTTTCCTTTCTCCTCGCGCGATAATCGGCCTTGCGAAGGCATGTTCTCCACCCCGGAGACGAACAGACCGATGATCAGGACGCTGACTTAACGGAATACGAACTTAGAGAGAGAATCAAAATAAAAAGTTGAGAGAAGGGAGATAAAAGTGGGTACCTGAATCTGTATAGAAGAATGACGAAAGCAAAGGGAAGTGGCTTATTTATAGTAAAAACGAAGGCGCACTTCCCAAAAGCAATCATTAGGTCTAGAAAGGCCTAAATGGGCCTACAGGGCCGCCTACATACCCAATAATCTACTCGCGATGGTTCGGCTTCTCGTCCAAACCGGCTCCTGGTTCGCATCAAACCAAAAATCAATTTCCGGTTCGCACTTTATCCGGATCCTCACAGTAAATGGTTAACGGTCGACCACTCTGAAGACCAAACCGTTAGGGGAGGCGACAAGCGACCAAAACTTTGTTGTGCCAGACTTAAATAAAGGAGGGACGACTAAACGCGTTTTCTATCACGAAAAACAGCAAATTTCGAGTAAACGTCTCTCGATAATCACTCTCTACTCGACCAACGAAAGGCGGTGCGTCTCCCATGCTGGATTTTATTATCCGATCAAAGCTGACCCACAAATTCACTGAGACCGCTACGCTGCTCACAAGTGAACTGGGGGGGGGGGGGGGGGGACTTATTGTAGGAGATGAATTACATCGCTCCACAAGGCCCATCAAATAATAAGATCTAGCCCGCCAAGCTAGGAGTCTACTCGGCTCGGTGAGTAGAACTGTCGGCTCGGCCCCAGAATTCTTTTAGTCGACTAGAGCACCAGGCCTAAAGAGATTCCTCAAAAGCCCACGTACTCGGCCTTCACAAGGCAGGGCCCAATAAGGCGTACTCGGATTAGGGCAAACGAGGAGAGGAGGCTTATAAAAGGAGAGGAGACAACAACAAGAAATGGATCCACACTTTAACACACACACTGAGCGGCTAGATCTAGGGTTTTAGTCTCTCTTTATCCCTCACCGTTTTGTACTTTTCCGGTTAGGTTTCCGAGCACCAGCTTGTCGCCTCAGTCTTTTCTCCATCCTTGTAACCTCTTTGTCCAAATCTAATAAAACGTCTTTGTTCATCCCATCTTCCCATTCTCTTACTCTAGTCGACGTTCTCTCACTCTAGTCGACTGAACTCCGTACAAACAATGTGCTATTAGAACTTGTTCATAGAAATATGTTTTGTTGCTAATTATATTTAAATAAAAAATTATCTTATATTTCATTGATAAACTAAACTGTACTTACATCAGTACCACAAACATGTCTACATTTTCATCAAATCTTACACAAACATCATTACAAAATCAGAACTAAATATAAAAGGACTAAAAATCCTGGGAACTAAATCAAAACCTTGCTCCTATTTTCTTCTTGGCCTTAGCCTGTATCTTACACAGAAAGAGTAGGGGATGCACCTTAATAATCTCCCGAGCTGGTGTTCCAAGAACCTGTAAAAAATAATCAGATGGGTTCAGCTGTTTGAGCTTTTGAATTAAGAATGGATCATAAGTACACTTCATAGCCTTTAAGTTTAAGACATGTATACTTACTTCTTCTTTATAACATACAAGTTAAGGAATATAAGAACATTTCAGAAATGTCTCACCTTAAGTTTTTTTGCAGTTAGAGCTTTGTCGTCTACGGTGGTATAAGGCGATATAGGTATTATACCGTCTACCATTGCTGAGATCATGCCGCAATACATAAAACTTCGTTGGTGTTTGCATTTTTCTGCAAATTTGGCCATCTTGCCGAGGAACTGTCAAGAACTGGCAAGTGTGCGTCTTATGAGAGCTTCTCAGCTTCATTTAGGTGTTGACTGGTTTCCCCGCTACCACCCGCAAACGCAGCTTTTGCGGTTGGTAGCGATTGACAACGTTTCGAAACAATCATATGAATCGCTTTGTACCGCTTCGAACCACTTTGTATCGCTCAAAATCAAAAGCTCCTTCCCGCAAGCGTTTGCGGTCGCGGGCGGTTGCGGTTGAAAAAAAATATTAAATTAGATTTAGATTCCATATACATCCTAACTAATAAAATCACGTCCAGCTACTTATATATCCTAACTAATCCATTTTTAATTAACGTTATACTATTAACGGTATGCTATTTACTATTAACTTTGACTTTATTGGATTGCAAAGAGTAAATAAATTCACTATGTCTTGGTTTACAGAAAGTTACATGGACGAACGAGAATGACACATACATTACTTCAATGTATAATTGTGGAGAAACAGAGCAAAGATGAAGGAAACAGATTTTTTTCTAACCCAAAAAGAAAATATTCTCAAGAAGCTTAATGAGCAATTTGGAATAGAGATGAGTTGGAAGCACGCTAAAAATCGTTGGGATAATTTGAAGAAATTTTACAATATGTATAAGATGAATCCAGAAAATCCACGTCTCGGAACAAATTTTTTTGAGTATGTTGCACAGCTTGATGAAATATTTGGTGATTATTAGAATGCATGAAACAATAATCATGCCATAAATTTAATTGTTTTTAATTATTAATTATTATTTTGTTATTGGATTTTAAATTTATTATTTTTAATTATAATTTTTTATAATTATTTTTTTGTCTATTAAATATTCTTTATTAATTATTTTTTGGTATAGGTGGATGGGTGAACCAGTCAGAAATGATCCGCAAACGCAACAATTTTCAAACGTTGTGCCAGTCATACAAAACGCTTAATAATACTAAAAACCGCAATCACCCGCATTCGCAAACTCCTGCAACCGCAACCGCTGCGTTTGAACCAGTCAGACCCTTAGTACCAACACTGACAGAATCAGAAAGAAACAAACACACAGCATTACCTTGAGGACTGAAGAACAGTATCAGTACACGAATATGAGTTAATGAAAAGAATGAAATGTTAACATTACTTCTAGAAAATTCTTACTAGAGAATCACTTCACTATCTTGAAGTCAGATTCATTACACAACACATAGATGTTTCAAGTCAGATTCATTACACATCGTAGAGAATCTTCAAGTCATAATTTTTAACAGAAAACAACAACAAAAAATAAATCAGAACATGTAGTTTAAAACCAAATCTGCTTTTATGAGACATGCATAGAAAAATCGAAAAGAGTATAAACAAGTGAAGAGAAGTGATTCGTGCCTTGAGAATCTGCGACTCTCATTCTTCTGCCACTCCCAGGAGAGTTCTAGTCTTGAATCTAAAGAGAAACCAGAGGTGAATACTGATAAAATATAACCTGTATTAAATAATTGGAGAAAACAGTAACAACAACCCATAAAGCTCTCAGTTAGTAAGACAGGAGAGATATGGCGAGAAACAAATAGGCAGCAATGGAGATTTCTCCCAGATTCACCACATTTTGAGAGTATCTCCATCCAAAGTTCAGACCTTTATGTTCAACTCTAGTTGTTAACCGTAAAAGACAGTGAATAGAGTGTAAGCAAGTGATGAGAAGTGATTCGTACCTTTAGGATCTGCAACTATCATTCTTCGTTTTCCTATTTCAAGGATCTGCAACAAAGCAAACACATCAATATCAATAGGAAAAAATAACTTGCAATTAATTAACAACTTCACACATTTAATATTAAATCAAAAGAGGAAAAAGATAATAACCTCCATATGATCCTTGCGGTAATTCAAGGCTTGAGATCCCACATAGAGATTCCGTTTACCCTTCTCCTTTTCAGACTTTGAATCCTTGGAATTTGAATTTGTCTTTGAAGAATCAACATCGACATCCATATCCATTGCCACTACTCCATCTACTGCCCAAACAACCTTATGAAGACATGAGAAGAACCCTAAGTTAGTAATTAATACGTCTGAAGAAACAAGGGACTAAAACGCAAATATATACGAACACCAAGCTCTGGCGAAAAAAGGATTGAGCTTTACGGAAGGGAAAACACGGCCTTAGGTGAATCTTCGCCGGCGTAGCCAGCCTTTCAAGTGTACAAATCCAAGTCAAACACTATAGCTGACACTTCATCTGTGGAACAAACCCACCATGGAAAGATTCAGACTTTGGCTGTTCGTTTGGTTGCCGCAGGTACCGGCGGCAGCGGCAGCGTCAACATTCTGCGTCAACTCTTGTTCGTTTTGTTGACGCAGGAAACTGCGTCTGACGCCGCGTCAAGCGGCTGACGCCGATAAAACCTGCGGTCGCGATATAATATGCGGCAGCGGCAGCGTCTGCGAAATGAACAACAACTGTCCTCATTGACGCTGCTGCTAACGCCGAAACCTGCGGCAACCAAACGAAAACAAGAATATCATCAGGGAAAGGAAAAAGAAACAATTCAAGGGTTAGAAGAGAAACCCACCTCTGCCGTACATGTCTGTTGGAGAGCTAATCGGAGGGTTTTAACACGGGACAGGGCTCTCTGTATACATTTCGATAGCCAGTCAGCTATACCTCGGGAACTGAATACTCTTTAATGGCAAGTCGCACCACATATGATGACGTCATAAGACAATTAGACACTTGATCTCAAGCGGTGTAATATCCATGGACTACATAAAGTCAGTTGATAACTTTGCAGATCCATTTACTAAAGGTTTATTGAGAGATCAAGTTTTAAAATCATCAACTGGAAAGGGTTTATTGTCTACGACTAAGGATGTTTGATGGAAACTCCACCATCGATATTGGAGATCCTAAGAAGTTGGTTGAAGGGGACAACTAAATCCAACAATATCCGATAAAAGCACTGAAATATGCCCATATCCAAAGATGATAACATTACTCATGTAAGTATAAGGTTAAGCATTGGCTTCTAATGAGATAAGATCATGGCCTTCATATATATGTATATAAAATATAACATGGTACTTTATTGTATTTATGACAGGTGCACATGGCAATCACCTAGTGAGTGTGAAATGGAGCCTTTTCTAAGAGGTGATCAGGCTGTACCCTCCAACTTCACTCATGAAACACCAAGCAACTTCACGGCCAAAATGAACAAAAACATAAGAACTTAACTCCAAAAGAAAAGGCAGTTGTGTTGTATTTGTTGACTCGGTTTACATAAATTTTCAGGTGGTTCAAGACATCAAGTTCACCACCAGAAAAGTAAACCCGACAGATACTAACAGTGAGTAGTTCAAGGTTGGAAAATGCTACTACATCACATACAATTATGTTTTCTCTTATACTCTCGAAAAAATATTTCTGTCTAGTCTTAGTTACGTCTAGTCAGTCGAGTCTGTATAAGTTTTTCGACTCTTGCATATGTTTAGATTATTTTTATTCACTTGAGGGATTGTTGGAACTATTTTTATAAGCCTATTGACAGTAAAAATTAGGTATTTGTGAATAAAATTTTACAAGCCTATTAGGCTGAGTAAGAAAATCTAATCTAATGTGAAATAAACGTTGTACTTTATATGGAGGAAGTCCACCACATTTTGCAAGCTCATGGGCTGAGTAAAATGATGGAAAAAAAATATTTTACTAAGTTGATGACTAAACTAAGTCTTTTTGGTGAGGCTTAAGTTAAGTAAACTTTCTGACCAATCTAACTTAGTGACCAAGCTATGCAACTTAGTGACAAATGGCTAATAGTAAAGTTCACTTGGTTTCGAACTATGGTGACTTATTAACAACTGTCGAAAGCTTAAGCAAACTTAACGAAACATGTCAAAGTTGTTTTATGACTAAGCTTTGTGAATCCCTCCTATAAATAGACATTTTACATCTCCATTAAGAACACACTCACACACAAACTCATATATAAGAATCTTAAAGATTAGCTTCCACATACAAAGTTCCAGCTATACCTCAAGTCTTTCAATGTAAGTCTCAAAAGTATAGTGTGATCGTTAAGTTCGTAGATTCTGTTTTGAGTGATGCAAATTAGTCTCATGTGGTTTTATCTTAGGACTCAGAAATCGTACAAAAACCTCTCACCTATGGACGATTTATTGAGTTAAGGAATCAAATCACGACTCCACTTATTCGTCTTTTTCATATCAGGTTTCAAATGTTTTTAGCACTTTATATTATCGTTATCATCACATACATTTTGTTTCGTAATTTTTAATCTGGATTTACGTTTTAACAATATTTACGAAAAGAAGCTAAAATGAAATATTTCCTTTTTAGCTAACTAGCATCGATAAAATTATAAAATATATGATGAATCCAAGATCCTATGTCTTCCTAAGGACATCTCCAACCCATAACACTATTTTGGTGTGAAAACTACACCGTTTTAGTGTAAATTTAGCACCAAAATCTTTTTCTTCTCATTTGACCAAAAAAAAAATTTCTTCTCCAACCATAGCACCAAAATTTACATCAAACTGTATTTTTAAAAAATATTATTAAACAAAAAAATTAATTATTACTTAATATATATATATATATATATATGTTGTAAACAAAATTTGTTATGTAAATATATTGAACAAAAATATATCACATATAATTATTTTTCAAATAGTTATTTACAATTTTAACATATAAAAATATTAAAATAATAAATTAACATAAATTATTTCAGTATATGTAATATATTGATTTTATATATTTATTTTACTATTTTATATGTATTTATTTTGTCACTAATAATTATTAAACTAATATTTTATTAATAAAATAAGTGAATACTGTTTAATATTGTGAATAGTAGTGCATGAACAGTATTTAGCGTTGTGAACAATAACATACTAAATATGGTGTGGTACTGCAGGTTTACATTAAAATAGTGTGACTTTCACTGTTGGGTTAGAGAGATTTTAATGTAAAAACTATACTAAAATGATGTTAGGCAGTTGGGTTAGTGATGGTCTTAGAGGTTTTTGATAGATCAGTCTACGAGGCCATTCACTGACAACGACTGTACTAACGCGTGAGGAGAGTGATCACAACTGACACAAGTCCTTCTAGAACCTCGTCTTACTAACCAATTACAAACCCTTCACTAGCTCTACACGTAAACTCACAGGTCTAATTAATTACTAAATTACCTCTAATTGCTTGCCCTGCAAGTAGAAGACTTGGTCAGGGAGCCTCTGGTCGGGTGCTATTTATCCTCTCTATTTATGCTTCGTTAAACGCGTCTCTTCTCTTGATTTCTTTCTTCAACAATTTTCCTCTCAAAGACTGTAATTAGATTCACGTCCATGGAGTTTCCATCTCCTAACCCATCCGGAAGGGACGAAACAGTCGTTCCTCCGAAGAGAGGCCGGATTAAGATCATGATCGCTCGTGATCTAGCTACATCGGCGACCTCTATCATCTGGAAACCGAGGCGAAGTCGAATCAAGATCATGATTGCTAGCGATCTAATCATATCGGCAACCTCCCCATGGGCCCAGAACAAACACGACGGAAATAGCGAAGGCTGAACTGTTTCTCAGACTGCAAACGCTGATCTCCATGCATGTGTCTCATAATTCGATCGGATCGGACCGGATCGTCAAATCCAACTGTAAATTTGTGTGATATATGATATATGTAAGAGAGCATACCGGTTAATTTGGTTCTCAAGAAAAACATACCGGTTTATTCCCGGGGTTTGTAGATAGTGATATTATGGATGGTCGTATGCTGTACAAATGTTGGGGTAATACTTTGTAAAATATATATGTTTGACTCGATTTACATACCGGTTTATTACCTGTTTCGATCTTTTATTTCGATGTGCCGTCCATATGAACTGCGTCAAGATATAGTTTACTCATGTTACGGTAATTCAATTTATGGATGATATTTAACTCATTGTCCAGGTAATTCAGTTTATGTGTGATGTTTAACGACTTAATTTGTGGATATGATTTTGAGAGAAGGTTGAAACAGTAGTTTTTTCTTTTAATTTTCATGGATGAACGGTTGAATGTATAATTTGTGTTGCACAAATGCTGTGTTGCAGATGGTACAAGCACATTTAACTTATACAAAGAGTCGGTAGGTTGCATACATTGAATATCTCTTTCGCTTATACAAAGACGCATTGCGCATCATTTGGCTCACAAGCAGTATTCGCTTGTCATTGCGGCTTGAAAAGGGAACCAGACCAGTTAGGTTTTATCGGACTGAACACAACATAATGATTTATATTGGTGTGTTCAGTCTACATTTTTATTGTTTCTGATACATGGGGGAAGAAGAACGAGAGTACAATAAAGTACATTTTGCATCATCAGATTACTAATACGTTCATACATAACACTAACACAGTGGCAACACTTCTTGAATGGCTCACAGGAAGGAAGCTTCAGAATGTGATTACTTGTTTGGGTTGCCTACCAACCTTCCCAAGCGCTTTATCGAGAGCAACAGGGAACTCGTCGAAAGGAACCAGTTCCGTTCTGTCAGAAGAAACCGACAGTGGATTCACGTGGTAAACAAGGAAGAAACTTAATCTAGCGTTAAGAATTTGACAAAAAGACTCACTCGTATTTTAGCTTTCCGTCCCGCGCAAGCCCGAGGAGATAGTCTATCATCTCCCTGCATTCTTTCACTTTACCCAAACTCAACCAGTTCTGTAGCCAAAACCCTTTCAACTCCAAATCCTGTAAAAAAATCGAACTCTTAAACACATTGGACAAAAGCCATAAATAACCCGCGACTTTGTCATGTCTGTGTGATTAAGTAAACTGCAATTTATGAAAAAAACTACCCTGGGACATATACCTTAAAGATGAAAGATGTTGTTGAAACAGTGATTGGCTTCTTAGACATCCCACCATATGTTACCATGGTTCCTCCTTCCCTAGAATATTAATCACAAAACCTTCAGCACAGCCGGAAGTTAAATGAAATTGCACAAAAGCGGAAATGTTCTGTGCACCTCAGAAACTTGAGCACGAGAGAGGCAGCATTGCCACCAACACAGTTGAATCCCAGAGCTGGTTCAGGTAACTCCCCCTAGACCACACATATGTTAAACGTATATATCTGATGCAAACTTCGGATAATTGGATTTCTTTCAAAATTTACCAAAAGACTTTTCACGTTCTTAACATTCAGCTGACTCTCTGAAAATACTTGGTCTGCACCTAGAGCTTTCAGATTCTCTCTTGCTTCATCCGACCCGGCTCTAACATCAGTGGCAAGAGACAGAAGTTCTTGACTATAGCCACTTTGGTCGTTCGTAACAAAATATATTTTAAATGTGATTCATAAAATATAAAACACCTATCACGGATGATATTGATGGTACTGATGCCACGGAGCCTAGCTAACTGGATTACACATTGACCCACGATACTTGTTGCACCATTCTGTACCAAAGAATCTCCTGCTCCAGAGAATCAACTGGTAAGGAAAGAAATAGCAAGTAAAGAGCACTTGTTACTTCAGAGATGATGAGATACAATACAAACCGGAAGCTAAGGACACAAAATCTTCAAGCATTCTTAAAGCCGTCAAAGGATTAACAGTAATGGTAGCCGCGTACTCCATTGGACAAGATTTGTCGATTTTGTGCCACACACTCTCCTCCTTGACAACAAACGTCTGCCAAGTCCCTTAACACATAGATAGAGACTTGATCAGATTCCTTAACCACAAATCCAAATGTCTCAACCGCGTAAATCAGCTGCTGGGCTTTTACCATGGACTCTGATACTATATTCGTGATGGGCCTAACTCACACCCAAAAGCTAACTCATGAGTGGAGGTTTACCCATACACATATATATTACTCAAGAACACTTGAATTGTCCGATGTGGGACATCATCTAATAGTATACCTGAGGAAGGTGGAGATGGAATAACCCAATCGCCAGGAGAAAGAGCATTGACCTTGGAGCCAACTGCATAGACTTCACCAACACCTTCATAACCACCAATCGCTGGTACCGGTGGCCTAACCGGGTACACACCTAAACCAAGTTCAATTACAACTTTCTCTCTAACCAAGAAAAAATATAAAAGAATTAAACCTTCGATTCGGTTGATATCGGAGGGATTGATCGGCGCGGCGATCATTTTAACGCATACATCGTTGTCTCTCACTTCCACCGGCGGGAGATTCACCAATCTGAAAAGAGAGAAAGAAAGAGATAAAGTGGATATTATACATTCAGTGACCGTGGAACGGGGTCTCGAGGCGATACACGAACCTGGTGACAGAATCGGGAGAGCCATGCTGCTCGTACACGATGGCCTTTGACGGTGGCGACATAACCGTCGAGAAGGATCTCAAACAACGTATTGGTGTTTCGCCGCATTGGTTCAACCTGTAATTCACCGCCGACGACAACAATTTCAGAGCTCGGACACCGACCGCCGTCATCTCTCTCCTACGTTTCTCGCGCTCTCTCGCTCTCTGTGAAAGCGATGCCGTTTAAGACTGAATATTGGTTTTTAACATAAACAAATTAGGGATGGAAAAGACTGTAAACGAACCGAACCAAAATGAAAACAATTTATAAATCGATTCCTTCTGTTAGGCTTTGCCAAGTTAGGGAAAGACAAACCCCAAACCGATTGGCTCTGTTATTGTCTTAAACCAGTAAATTCCAAAACGAAGGCAATGTCAAACCACCAAACCTAAGTTTATTTTTCAAAAAAATTATAATTCATGATTGCTATATTGAAAACCAGGGGTTGGTCTACTCTACGGATGAGTGAGGTTACAATAAAATTATTTTATATTAAAATATATTTGGATTATGTAGAGCATTTGAAATTTTTCTTTAATTAAATTGAACATGACAAAAAATAATTCTAAGATACTTTAATTTAATTTTATTTGTTTGAGTTGAAAAAAACACTAATGTTCTTGTTTATGAGAACACAAAATTATAAGAAAAAAAAATTTAAATTGTAATGGTTTATATTCTTTTGATTTTCAGTTTGATATAGTTGGAAGAAATCTAAAATAAGAATAAGTATAAACTAATCCACCTCCAAGATAAAGCAATTGAAAATATAGTGTACTTTGATAAAATTTTAAAATACTTTATAAGTAGTTTCAATAATTTCATAGATAATAATTAATATATTTTATTTAACAACAAAGAATGTTTAATAATATATGTTTGTTTTGGTTGATATTAGATTTTCAATTAATAATGAAATTTGATTTAACTTTGGGAAATTGCTATAAATACCATTTTAAAGTACCATTTTTCATGATTACAGTAACTACTTTTACCTTCATCTTTGATAAAAGGTAAAAAACATTTATAACTTTTTGATTAACTTTGACAAAAAAAACAAATGGTCAACTAATCTAAACTTAAAACATCAACTCTAAACCCTAAATCATCAACTCTAAACCCTAAACCATGAAACATCAACTCTAAACCCTAAACCCTTAAACATCAACTCTAAATCCTAAACCTTCAAATCTAAACCCTAAAACATCAAACTCTAAACCCTAACCGTAAACCCTAAACCCTATATTTTTCTGAAATTCAAACCCTAAACCCTAGAACCCTAAACCTTCAAATCTAAACCCTAAAACATCAATTATAAACCTTAAACATAAACCCTAAACCGTAAAACCCTAAACCCTAAACCTTCAAATCTAAACCCTAAAACATCAACTTTAGAGTTTTAAGGTTTAGGGTTTAGGGTTTACGTCTAGGGTTTAGAGTTTATGTTTTAGGATTTAGGGTTTAAAGTTGATATTTTAGGGTTTAGGGTTAATTTTTAGGGTTTAGAGTTTAATTTGTGGGTTTAGGGTTTACTGTTGATAGCTTAGGGTTTAGTGTTGATAGTTTAGGGTTTAGAGTTATTGTTTAGGGTTTAGGGTTTATAGTTTATGTTTTTAGGTTTAGAGTCGAAGGTTTAGGGTTTAGGGTTTAGAGATGATATTTTGGGGTTTATTAGAGTTAATATTTCAGGGTTTAGGGTTCGTATTTCAAAAAAAAAAATAGGGTTTAAAATTGATGGTTTAGGGTTTAGAGTTGAGTTTTAGAGTTTTGGGTTTGAATTTCGAAATAGTATAATACGAAAAAAGGTTGAAATTTTTTTTTTTTTTTTTTTAGATATTTTATTTGTTTAAATATTTATTTATTATATATATAAAGAACAAAGGTATAAAAAATTTTTGCCACTTAATGAAGAACTAGAGATTGACTCGCACGTCCGCGAATGTATTAGTTTTTAAGTATTTATACATTGATATTTTTTTTTCATAATTAGTGCTATATATTTTAGATAAATCTCCATATAGCTAATTGTATTCAAATAATATGATTATTTTTGGTTCAAATATCTATATCATTTTCAAATACATTCGCTATTTGAATATTTTTAGTTTTTTGTACATCATAACCAAATTCATACAAACTTGGGAGATCCAACTTGAAAACTCACACATAAAATTTATATCCAAACATGCCCTAATTTCAAAATCCAAAAAATCTATACCCAAAAAAATGACCCGTACCTAAATGGGTACCCGAATGTCTATGCCTAACAGATTCCGTAAATAAATATACATATATATATATATATATATATATTTATTTATTTATTTATGTGTTTGGCTAAATTAAGTAAAATATTAAAAAAACTATTTAGTAATATTTTTACAATATTAATAATGATCAATTTATGAATATTGATTTGTTTAGATAAGTTTTGGAGTTGTAATTAATTAATTTAAATTGATTTTAAATGCAATGGTAGAATCTGTAAATAAAAAGAAATACAAAAAGGAAGTACCTAAAAAGAAATTTCAAAACCCAAAAAATCTATACCCGAAAGAAACAACCCGTACTTAAATGGGTACCCGAATGTCTATGCCTAACTGATTCCGTAAACAAATAAAAAATTTATTTTAATGTGTTTGGCTAAATTAAATGAAATATAAATTTTTTTATTTAGTAATATTTGTACCATATTAATAATGATCAATATATGAATATCGATTTGTTTAGATAAGTTTTGGAATGGTAATTAATTAATTTAAATTGATTTTAAATATAGTGGTAGAATCTGTAAATAAAAAGAAATACAAAAAGAAATACCTAATTTATTATAAATACAATGACTAATTGTGTAAATAAAAGAAAATACATATACTGCTATCCAAGTTACTAAACAATTCTCATTTAATATTGTCATCCATGTTTCAAAACAAACCTCATTTTTAAACTGCAATTCATGTTTCCAAACAACCATAATTTCTACTTCAGTTTTAATAATATAGATGTATTTTTGAAAGACTTATTCTTAGGTCCACCCCCTAGGGTGAACCTCTAGATTCACCAACCAATAGAATTGTTTTATTTTATATTCGATATCTTATAAAAAAGGAAACAAAATATTGTCAAATTATATTATGTTTTTAAAATTAAAAAGAAAAAAAATAGTAATAATTACAAAAAAAATATTTTACGTCGTCAGCATAACATTAAACCCTAAACCCTAAATTCTAATCCCTAAACCCTTAATCCTAAACCCTAAACTCTTGGATAAACCCTAAACTCTAGGATAAATCTAAAACTCTAAATCAAAATCACTATACACTAAAACATTCAAGCGTTTAGGGTTTAGGGTTTTAGTATTTTTTATTTAGAGTTTAGGATTTATCCAAGGGTTTAGGGTTTATCCAAAGGTTTAGGGTTTACCCAAGGGTTTAGGATTTACCCAAGGGTTTAGGGTTTATCCAAGGATTTAGGGTTTAGGGATTAGGATTTAGGGTTTAGTGTTTTGTTGAGAACATTAAAAATATATTTTTTTTGAATTTGTTTTTCTGTAACTATTATCTTTTTTTTTATTTTAAAAACATAATATAATTTGAGAATATTTTGTTTCCTTTTTTAAAAGATATCGAATTTGAAATAATGAAATTCTATTGGTTGGTGAACCTAGAGGTTCACCCTAGGGAGTGAACCCAAGAATGACTCTTTTTGAAAATGTCTCTTTAGTGGTGGTAAAGATGAAAGTGGTAACATGAAAGTGGTAAACATAAAATTTTCCCTTTTAACTTTTAGTGTTTTAGTAATTATCCATAAGTTCTTGATTTGCTAATGAGATATTACAAATAAGGAGATACTTAAAAGATGATATATATAACCTCTCAGACGACATCTTTTATGATCATTTGTACCTAGAACTGAATTCCAGTGTGATGAATGGTTGAGCAGAGGGCTCTCTTAGCTAAACCATAAAGAAAAAGCACAATTCTGACAGAAGTAATACTTGCATTTGGTGACAATTGGATCAATGAAAAGCTCTTTGCATATGAAGCAAGCAAAGGGCAATGTATCTTTGTCTTTGTTGTTGTTGTTGTTAGTGTCATCATTATCCGCATCTTCAATTCCCATAGCTTTATTTCTCTTCATAACTTTCTCTGCCTCTTCCCATTACTTCTCTATGGAAAGTGGGAAGGGACGTGGAAACTCCAATGGCTTCCGCATACTGAGTTTCCAATACATATTAGTTATCAAACCCAATTGTTGGACCACATGTTCACCCAGGGAAAAGAAGTTTCCCTGTAAGAGCTTTACAGAAATGCACACTATACTTCAAATATATATTGTTAGCGTACTGAACATAAGTGGCACTGTTCATTGCGGAAAGCATACAAATTTTGCTGCCTGTGAGTATAGAGATCATTGAGTGGAATTAAATTTATAGGAGAACTCATGCACGCTATACTTGAAATTTTTGTGTTACAAAAAAAAAATGTTGATGAAAATGAGTTTAGAATATTATGCAACCATTGAGTGGAATTATAAGTTGGCTGTAGAATGTTTTATATAAGAGACGAAGGCTAGAGTACAGTTCTTCATGTCTTATCTTGTGAGATCAGTGCCAATGCTGCATAGAAAATGAATCAATTATTAGTACGCTTCATGTCTTATCTTGTGAGATCAGTGCCAATGCTGCATAGAAAATGAATCAATTATTAGTACGCTTCATCATCCATTCTTCTTCAGAGTCGCTCTCCGTTTGTTCAGTTGTCATTCTGCTCACTATCTGGCATAGCTCATCTATTTGAAATCTCCCCTATGCAAGCCTCTAGGTTTGCACTAATGTTTCTAGTGATCTTCATGTCTATAAACTGAGCTACCAAAGGATTCTCAGCAAGATAAGCAACTAAACCAGCTAAACAGTTTTGCTGTGACCGAACTCTAACTCAATATCAATACAGACAATTATAAATAATTAAATCTAGAGTAGAAGTAATTCAAGACTAAAATCCATATGAGTTATAAAAATAATGGAACTGTAACAGTTACCTTTTGGTTTATGCCATATCACCGAACCAATTAAGATACAAATTACTTCATGTTCTTTTCACAACCCATCTCGACGCCGTCCATCGGCGGCGGTTTGAGCCGAGAGGAAAACATAGAATGTGAGCTCTTAACCTCTCAGAAACAGAGCCTTCACTGAAATGGTCCCTGAACCTGAATCTTCTGAGATGGTTCATACTCAGGGATCCTTGCATAAGTTTTGAATGTTCAAGACAAGTAAATTTAAATATTACAAAGTCGGAATATCTGGTATCATTGAAAGGGTTAATAGAGTACAGCAGTGATTACCTTCTCTTCAATGTAGCATGTCAACCAAAACCCATCAGATCGCTGCCTCTTTGTGTTCCTAGCCTCCCAAACCTCCAAGACGGACCTCGGCTGTGTTTGAACAACAGTGGCAAGCTTTCAAATCAACAAGTAAGGTGAAAAAATTCACCATTGTTGGAGTTGGTAATTAGCAAAGAATTCCCTTCTCGATTTTTTGGTATATATGGCACTGTTCATCGCCGAAAGCATACAAATTTATAGGAGATCTTTCATAGGTTACGTATGAAGATGCTGAGCTCAAATAAATGCTTCAGAGTGGGATTAAGCATGTAAATGCTCTGATTAAATGAGCAAATAAATTAAAACTGAAGGCGTTATAGGAAACTCATGGAACGGGGCTTGGAAAGCGACTGCGTTGATCTCTATGTTGAGGTTCATAATGTCTTCAGATCCACAATAAATTGAGCCAGGACAGAATAACAGAATATAAGTCCAAATATAATAGTATAAACAAAACAGATTTGATTTGCCCACAAAATTCTGCATACAAAAAAAAAGTTTGATGAAGAATTGGGAGGTGACAGGTGTCAAAAAATGCCCAATGCATATTGCTGAGGTGGCAGCAGGAGAAGATAGGTAAGTCTCATTTATTGTAATACTAGGGGTTTGCCCGGGCTACGCCCGGGAATTTTATTAATATTTAGTTTATTTGTATTTAAATAAATATATTCTATTGATATACATGATCTGATTATAAATTAGATTACAAAATTTAAAATTCTTTTATTTTATTATTGAGATTATATAGAATAATAAGCAAAGTGAATTAAAATTTAACTAAATTTTAGTTATAATCTAAATATATATATATACATTGGCTCATTTAGGTTTTTATGTACAACTGTTTTTTTTTTTTGCGTTTAGTATCATTGAATATCCAGTTTTGGTACTTCAACCGATGTATAAACAGGCTCCATAATTTATTATTTAAACCGATGATTAGATTGATTGGGTTAACTAAATACAATCAATTAAATAGGTTGATAAAATTTTAGCAGAATATAAGAAAATACAATTGGTTAATATGGTGTCTGACAAAAACTAATGAGTTTATCATGTTATTTCTCATACCAAAACAAACTATTTTATGATTGGAAATAAACGGAGTCAAATACTAATCTAACCTATTATAAATGAAGAATAAGTCACAAATTAAACCAAACCAAACTACAACCATTTTCAGCAAATCACCACTCAAAATTTAATAATTAAATCATATAAACAGTACCATAAGATTATTCCCTTAGCTCCGGTTAATGATGATTCCAGTTGGTCGTGTTTGCTGCAGGGCTCTGGGGACTTTCAGTCTCTTTTTATTGTTAGATGATGACAAAATTGTTGAGATATACTCAATGCGATTGACAACACTTTGTAACCCGTTTGTAGAATTGTATCTTAGTTTACCTGGCGAAGATGAGTTAGTGATTTGTATGTTTTTTTTTTGTTTCCCGGAGTATATTATTCATAAGCTAAAATCTCACTCATATTTGGGTTACTATGAATGTTGATCACTTTGGAATATATTTGTGTTGTTAAATAGTTAAAAGTTCTGAGTAATTCTATATTCTAGAAAGGATGTTTGCTGGTGAATAGTTGGAAAGTATATTACATGTAACTATTTTTGAAGTGTACATGGGTAAAACAAAACCTTGGTGAATCCTATTGAAATCTTTTGTTTCATTAATGTTGGTGGAGATAAACCAAATGCTGCAACAATGTCTCTCTTGATCTGGGAAACAGCTTCTTCTAGTTTAGCTTCAAGCTGTCTTGCCTGTAAATTTTCCAGCTACTATGAGCTTTTGCAAAACTTCCTCCATTTTCCTTGTCGTTCTATTCAAGCTAAGCTCCCTTTGAGAACACGGCAATCTCCATGATCTCATAAACTTAGAGCCTTTTGCCCAGTCATACACCACCTCCATTATGTTCTGTCTGAAGGAATGCACAAAAATCTATGTAGATATCGACAACAGATTGAATGCACAAATTTTTTGAATTGATTAGGTTTACTTTGATGAGCAGGGTAAGTGTTTGTGAATACCTAAGGCAAGACAACAGAGCTGGCCAGTGAAGAGATTGAGGAACCTGAACACTATTAGGAACCATATGCGGGTAGCTATTGGCTCACTACTTCTCAAGGTTTCGCTCTTTCATTATGAGGCTAGTTTTGTTTGTAGCTTAATTTTGTACCATCTGTATCAAGGATGATGGCATTCTGGTTATTCCAGCGACGCTATCTGTTCCACCAAAACTTGGTAGCAAAGAGATCACATGAACAGATCAGATGGAAACATTATCAACAAACAAAATTTAAAATTTCCATATAACCTTTTGAATTAATTTTTTTGATAATCAATATATGAACAAAATGAATCAAAATGAACAAACATATTTGTAATCAAATAATCTCCCAATGACGTAAGCTTCTGAAATAAATTTTCTCCCACGAACAGGAGATTTAGAGCTAAAATTTTGATAATATAAAAAAAGAACAAACTGAAACAAAATCAACAAACATAACCAACAAACAAATCGAAATCTAAATCATCAGCCATATCAAAAGCTTTTGAATAAAGCAATTTTCGAGGATGGATCTCTTAGGAAGTTTAGAATGATAAGAAAAAACAATGAATTTCAAGGTGTAGAACATACCTTTTTATAGTTGTAGATATTGACGAAGGCAGTAAATGGGGAAGCTTGAAGGATTGATCGACAATGGTTGATTACTGCGTTGAAGACGTATCTTCGCTTGGGCATAACCACAAAGCGTTTCAAGTTTCTCGCAGAAGATGAACAGAATAATGTTGCGGTGAAGTTTTTTTAATGGAGAAGGCGGAGGCTCTTAAAATGGACCACAAACGATAAGCAACCCATCATGAATTAATCAATTTAGCAAGTCCAGATAATAGCCCAAAAACAAAGCTTGCGTAATGTTTAACTCATGACACGTGTCATGTCTAGGTTCTCCTATTTTCTGAGTTGGCAAGAGGAGAAGAAACTAAACTCTACTTTATTGTATAAGATATATGTCATGATTCATAAAACAAACCGAGCTAGAATTTTAGATGACAATACAGTTGCAAATTAATGGAATAGCGAGTGGAGGAAGAAGTCGTTAGGAAGATGAATTAGAAAATACCCAAAATTTTTGTGAAGTAACCAGTATCAGTCTCATCTTGTAGTCTTGCTCTAACATCCTTTTTTGCCAAACTTTATCTATATAACATTTGAAAAACCAAACAATTTTGTTTGTCAATTTTTTTGTCAATTTTTTTCTCTCTTGAGCACTTATTTTTTTCTGTTCAATTTTTGTCTTGAGTTATGATGACAAAAGTAAAACCTAACGGATTTGCTTGTACTTATAATTGACGACTCATAATCTTACTGATTCAGAAAATAATTTCCTTTGGTTCCAGCTAATAAACAATACAAATAAATAAACAAATAAAAATATAATGTAAGCTTTTATAAATTCCTCAAACCAAACCTCCATGAAGAAAATACGTTACTTTTTTACCTGTAATGCAACAATACTCTCTCTGTACAGTAAGACGCCAAATAATAACCTTCTTCTATTGGGCTTCTGAAAAACCAATCCTCTTGGCGTGTCAGTTTACAGCAGAGAGGGGAGATCTTGAGTCCGACACGGCTGCTTCGTAAAGAGAGGAAGCACGTATAAGGTGTTGTTGCTGCTGCTTTGCATCACCATTGGCCTGCTTAAACAGTTTCCCATCTTGAAACGCTCTCAGTAACTCGTCAGATGCTGGAGTTCTAAGTTCCTCAATGGACTCAATGCTCGGTATCTCGATTGCTCTTTTCCTTGGCGTTGAACACGAAGGTTCATCTACCTGTTTGCATCGAAAAAGAACAATTATATTGTCACCAGACTCCTTAAAACCACCTACAATGTCTCTGATATGTTGCGGTTTGTCTTGTAAGGATTGAAATCTTGAAACTTACTATGTATTCATCAAGAAGACATTTCCCTGCGTTGTCTGTGATCTCTACGATCTTGTGATTGTGATCACTCTTGAGCTCAATCAAGTCTTCGCAGCACGGGATGATCATGGAGTTGATCTTAGCGCATGCATCATTATCGAGTTTCAACGAATCTGACAGAAAAAGGGTAATCTTTCAGCAAAAAAATGAAGCATATTTGATCTATCTCTGTAAGTTCAAAGGAATTAGTAAAACTCACGATCAATGGAAGTAAGAAGGCTGGCGTTAGCAGCATCAAAAACATCAAGAGAGGATGATACAGCGGACGAGAACTGAGAGCGTAGGTTTTCATTGGCGTCCATGCCTCCTCTATGAGAGATATTGAAGTGATAAGTGACTTGAAACAGATCAGAAACGGTGAAAAAAAAAGATAAAAGAACTGGTTTCCATTCATACCTAACGATTGAGTCAACAGAAGCTACATTGTTCCGTTCTAGACTGACCAGTGATTCTTGAGCTTTCCTCCATTGATGTGCACTCATCTCTGCCTTCTCCAAGCTACAATTATCCATTGATCATGCATGACAAAAGCTTAGTTCTTGGGACGATATAAATGTTTATGAGCTTTTGAGTTTTGTTTATATACCAATTCAAGAGAACTTCTTGCATCGCCTTCTTCCCACTCTCAACCGCTGAAGTGTCCTGGTGATAGTTCGATTCTGTTTTCACCATGTGAAGGTTCCACTCGGCTTTAATGGAAGATGTTGAATCTTGCATCGTTGACATCTCATGCTGTAGGGTGGTTGTTCTGGTGGATGCGCTCTCGCGTAGATCTTGTACAGCCATTTGGACCTAAAAGGAAATATTAAAGAGTTTCCTCAAAGCCTCAAATCAAATGCCTTTTCTAAGAATTAAAATGCATGCGACTTACAAGGTTTTTCTTCCTAGAATTAGAATTCGCCAGAAGTTCTGCTACTTTCTCTAGCAATTGCCTCTCTTCATTCTTAGCACATTCCTACAAGACAGAGAAAACAACATTAAAGCTTACACAAGAAACTTGCAGCTACGAATGTGTCAAGAACTGGAATCACCTCAAACTTGTTTTCAAATTCACTCAATTTCCTGTGGTTAACTGTCTGTGCCTCTTCCACTATCCCGGTTAGTTTGGTAGCATGGGTGTCTAGAGTCTTGAAGAACTCCACTGTTACTTTCGAAACTGACCTTGCTGAATCCACGGCTTGTGAATGTGCCTGCACAATACCCAATGTTTCAACCACAATGTCTGATATTAATATCGAAAGGATCATCGAAGATTACTAAACCTTCCGTTGTTGCTGAGCAAATGCGATAAGTTTCTCTTCCTGTTTGTTAAGGCTACTTTGGAGATCTTGTAATAAGATGTCAGCCTCAGAAGCAAAACCCTTGAAAACCTACAAGCGACATCAATGGAAGGAGACTGACTCAGAACAGAGATACCAATGGTATGGTCAATGGTAGAGTTGGATAGTTAAAAGTTCTAAACTTACGTTCTCAAGTTCATGTGAATGTTTGGAAACTTCTGAGTTCAGGCCACCAAATGTTGTCCGAGAGTTTTCATCTAGCTTCACAGCTAGGTTATCAAGAGCTTCGATGCCAGAACCATACACTGACTTCAGTTTTGAAAGTCTCTCACGGAGTTCTTCAGTAGCCTTTACATGAAAAACCAAAGAATGAGGCATAGGATAGGTCAATGAAAACAAAGACACAAAAACAAACTCACCTCAGATTTTGTCGATACAAAGGACTCCATGTCTTCCTCCATGTGTTTTAATTGAACCTCTTGTTGAGTCACAGAAGAAGCCACAGTCTTATGCAATAGCTCAAGCTGTTCTGTGAGTTGTGACTGGAACTTTTGGATGAGACATATGTTTCCATCCTCGATTTTGTCCTTTCTTTCTGCACAGCAAAATAACATTTTATGATCCAGTGAACATCTATCTATCAACAGAAGTTGAAATTTTTGGTCCATGAATCTTTTTTACCTATTTTGGAAAACAAGTTGGAAACATCTGATGCTGCGCTTTCTAGTTCTGTCCGTAGCTGAAAGGCTCGCTCCACAAGTGATTTTTCTTCAAAGTCAGAATAGAAAATGTTATCATCACAATTTCCAACAGCTTTTTTCGTTTTCAGTGAGAAGGCAAAAAAGTACCCGACTTGAGGAGATTAGATATCACAAATTCCTTCTCTTTAATGGTTGCATTCGCCTGTCTGTATTTTTCTTCAAGATCAAACAATGAGTGCTCAGTTTCCTCGAGCTTTTTCTGATATTGGTACAGAGATACATTTAGCTTTTCATGCATCTCGATCAACATATATAGAAAATGTTTAAGAGGAGTTATATTATACCTCAGTTTTGTCAAGTTTCTCACTCAACTCTGCAGTTAAAAGCTTCTGAGCATTGTATAGCTCTTGAAGATCAATTACTTGCTGCAGGACCACCATAAGTGTTACAGAAATATCATGTAAGGTACTAACGGGGGATATGAAACCAAATGATGCGGATTTCATACCTTGTCCTTTGATTCTGATTGTAGTTCTAATCTTTCTATCTTTTCAGCCATTGCCTGTGATTAAAGCGCAAATGAATAGAGTTACTTTTCACGCTCAGGATTCGAAACGAGGAAGATTTTAGAAAACAAACATTCAGTTTTGAGAAAAAAAAAAAACCTTTTTCTCAGCCTCTTCTTGAAGATAACGGTCTTTTGGAATATAAATCCCGTTTTTCTCTCTCGCAGCATATACCTCTAAGAAAATATATATATGAAACGTATTCTCAGCAGATGCAAAATTAATTGCGAATAACACAAAGTAAGGAATGGCTTTAAAACCAATACTCAGTAGTAACTCATACCTTGCTTCAGTCTGTCAATCTCAGAGTAGAGATCTTTCATGACCGCAGATTTCATCATCTTCTGGTTGATCTGGAATCAGGAGGAAACTGTTAGAGCCATATTTTTATGCATAAGATAATATTGCGGAAGAACGTCGTTAAACCTCACCTCTGGTTTGTTCTTGATATTCTTGGCTCGATGTGCATAATCCAAAGTGCTTAGAGTCTCTTCTAAACAGTGAATGGAAGGTGAAATTGTGGCGATTACACATGTTTTAGTCTTCCCTCCCAATGAATCCCTCAAGAGCCTCGTCAATTTGCTATCTCTGAACAAAATTCAAAAGCAAAATAGCTGATGTCAAACCTGATTTGAGGACACCAAGGAGACTCCAAACTACCAACGGATGACTTGTACCTGTAAGGAATATGACCAGAGTGCTCAACAAGCGCGTTAATGACACGGCCAAGAGTAAGTAAACTCTTGTTGATCTCTCCAGCTTCCCTGGCTCGTCCCTGCAACAACCGTTACCAAATTACTCACCACTAGCTTCTAAGACAGCATTGGCATCACAGATATGATTACAATAAGATACCTCTCGTGCACCAGAACGAGAGATGTTCTCGGAACCAGCAAGGTCGACAAGATTTAGTTTCCCACATTTGATCATCTCTTCCCCCTCGGGAGTATTTTCCTTGATGTGAATGGTGATAGAAAATATGGAATGAGAGCGACTACTTTGCTTGTTCAAAAGAGTTTCAGCTGTACGCCTTTTAGCGGAACCTTTCTCCAAGATCTTGTATATCTCATTCGCTGTGCTCACGATCTCTTCTTCCAAGCCACGAACAAAGACACTCCCTTTCCCGTCTTCCATAAGAGCAATCGATTTCTTAGACTTGTCATCAACAAACTTAGTAGTCTCCTCTGGTGCTAAAAGATCTGAAATTTCCTCGTTATATAGTTCTAGGAAGGTGACTTTCATGCTATACTCAGCTCCCTGCGCTTCTAATATGTCGAAAATCTGCTTCACAGCTCTCGGAATAACACCAGCGTCACTCGGGAACTCACCGTTCTACATACAAAAACCGTGTAACTAAGTATCAAAAACCATAGCTATTGTTAATTGTATATGAATAGCAAAACAAGAAGCAACCTTTTTCCTTGCACCTCCTTCCATGGTATACGTCTTGCCAGTACCGGTCTGACCATATGCAAAGATGGTACAGTTGTAACCCTCAAGTACTTCAAACACAATTGGAGAAATGGCTTGGTCATACAAGTCCTTCTGTTGAGATGCTGGACCAAAGACCTGAGGAGAGTTAAGAGAGCAAATGAGACAAACAAAGAATCAAGAAACATGATTTTAAGAATCTGCTGCAACCTTGTCGAAAGCAAAATGTCTATCAATGTGCTTTCCAGCAATACTCTGAGTAGCAGAAACTTCTCTACGGTGCTCGTTGCATGAAATCACCACGGGTGTATGTAGTCTGGCCTCGTCCTCGCTCAATGGCCTATAAGAAACCGGTGAGACAGAGAGAGAGAGATCAAATAATAATTAAAAAAACAAGCTTACCTGCAACGCAGAATGACCTGCACATTCACACCCTTTTCTTTATCATTTCTATAGGTTGAATTTGAGTCAGAAGATCTCGATTCTCTGGCCAATTTATCAATTGATCGTGGTGTCTGAGCTGGAGAGAGAGAGACACCACCACCGCCTCTTCTTTGCTGCATCGACTCCGTTCTGCTAAAATTGTCTACCATTTAGGAATCCTCCCCCTGCACAAACAAATCCATCGCATTTGAGTATGGATCCAAGGAGCGTGAACTTTGCGAGCTAAAGCTACAAAACTAGAAAGTTTTTAGCAACTTATTCATCTATAGTAGTAAATGTATTGCTGAATCCAAAGCTATCTATAGATCATTCGGATCAAACGATCGAGTTACAAAACGAAGAAACTTTGACGACTTACAGAGAAGGAAAAGGCTCAACAATGGCGGAATTGGAGAGAGAGAGAGAGAGAGAGAGAGAGAGAGAGAGTGTGCTTAAGTGCATTTATTGTTCCTTCTTCTCAAAGCAGAGATGAGAGATGAAGTAAAAGAAAGGATATCAATTCCGTTTTAACGACGTCAGTGACACGGTTTAAGCAACCTGATTTTAGTTCCGGTTTGACGAATTAATATTTTCAGTTTTTGTATAGATTAAAAAAAACTACATTTAAATATTTTTTTTACTAATTTGATTAGTTAGTTATTTTTATGAAAGCGTATAGCTGAGACAGAATTGTGAAAATAATCTGGCTTGGTTTAAAATGGTTCTCGGTTAAGTGGTTTATTTTGATTATCACTTTTTGTTTTTATTAACGGCGTCAAATAAATCGTTTACTTGAATTACGCGTAAATCACTAAGCCACTGTTTTCATTCTTTTGTGTTATTAAACTAATACTATTAGATTAGAAGACAATTCTTCTTCTTTTTTTTCCTTTTCAAAATTCAGACAGATTAGAAGACAATTTTGTCTTCCCGTTCTGAGGGGAAAAGTTGGAGCCTTTTTAGATTTTATCGACTCAATTTTAAATTAGCTCTGTCCCATTAACTTAAATTTAAATTTTTCAAATTTGAAATTTGAGATATTAGTTAGTAACTAACGGGCTGTTTTTCCTAATTCTCAACTTAAATAATGCGAACCATATATATTTAGAGATTATGGACTAAACCTTAAAATATATATTTTTAAACTCAACCGTTTTGTAATTTTGTTTTCAATAGAACAGTTGTGTAAACTATGGAAGAAAAATTTACAAAATATCTTTAACATGGTGTAAATAAATTCGGCTGGCATAAGTTTTCGTAGAACGATTCAGGTGATGCAGTTAGACATAGATCCTCATAAGGCAGCTAGTATTGTCAGTTGTCGAATCGTCTATGTAATTTTTCTCATAATTGTAATATCATAATAAATTAATGTTAAAAAAAAAACAGTTGTGTAAATCTTTGAATGGTCAAATGTGGTCATTTAGTGAAATATGACACCGTGGAGTGACATGTCTACATTTCATAGCAAACAAATGTGATTTTCACCTATTCTAACACATCTCTAAAACATTAAAATTAAGATTTACTAACTCTTCAAATTCAATAAACTAATTATGTAAAACCAATTGTCTATGTTAGACCACAATTAATGTCCTTGGAATTTGTAGGGGAAAAATAGTTATAGTTTATTAGCCAACAAACCATTGTAAGTATGTACATACAGGTTTGGCAAATCTGTATATGTGTATATATATATATTATATATATATATATATGTTTGGCAATATGTGATTCTATATGAGCTCTTTGTGTTTTTTTTTATCAAAGAGCTCTATGTGTGTATATTTAGGAGTGAATAAAGAAGAAACAAAGAAGCTTGAGGGAAAAGGAGAAGGAAAGTGGGGTTAAGGAGCATGTGATATGATCCCTCAACATGTGGTCTTCTTTTTCAACCCTTGTGCTTTCTTTCTCCTCTCTCATTATCAACACACACTCATATGTATATAGTTATATCGATCAGTGTGTGTCAAACTCAATCTCGCACTCATATCTACGCAGCATCTTTTGGTACCAAAGACATGTGGGGATACTTTATGGATAGTTCTTATATGTTGGAAAAGGTTAGAGATATTATTCTTTTTTTTTTTGAGCAACTGGTTAGAGATACTATTCAATCAGTAATATATGACTGAATAGTTTTATAATCAGCATAACTTATCAAAAAAAATCACCATTATACAGAAAAAAAAAAGAGATTAAGTGCAGATATTACATGTAACTCAAAACGAATTTTATTTTCTATATTTATTTGTTCTTGTTTTTGAAATAAAACTTATAAAAATTATTTAACTCAGCCTTTTACACACATATTACTATTATATCCTTAATATTATTTTATCTGTGTAAATGTAAGATTATGTATTCACAAAGCAGTTGTTAATATTCTTAAGATTTTGAAGACACGTTTACTTAATTCAGAGATCATTCATATATTTCGGAATGAAAATTTACAGGATAGTCTAGCACACAGTGCCAGAAAATAATCGTTTTTCGTCATTTATATGGATGCAAAGTTAACAGTTTGGTTTATAGAGTCAATATGATGAGTCTGTTTAAGTTAATAACCAAAAAAACTAAGCCAGAAGCGCGTGCATTCCGAGAAACATTTAAGGATTTTCCAAATTTTAGCAAAGGATTTTAGTTTTAGGCGTACATAATCATAGACCTTACATGTGTGTGTATGGATACATTACGTGTATGTACATTAAATTAATATTTAATACATTTTGCTTGCAGTACACACTACCAAAAGTAACTGCACCTGCTTGTGTCTTACTTCAACTGTTATTTCACTCTTTTGGAAATATACTCCCCCTGATTATTTCAGTACAAAACACCAGAAAAGGGAAAGTTAACACATGCATTGTTCTGGAGGTTTTGATTCCTTCCCCTCAACGGTCCTCACCTTCACCTCACATTGTATTTCCAATACTTATTACGCTTTTTATTTGCTTATTTTGATCGAAGAAGATAACTCATAATTAAGAAAAGGCAAACGATATTGTTTTTTTTTTTTTAATCATAGTTTTTGTCCGAAAAAAAAGAAAGTTAATCATAGTTTGAATGTAAAACTACAATACAAGAAAATACCCAAATGGATTTGAAAAGGTAATGAAACAATATTTTTTTTCCCTAACCTATCTAAAATTAGATCAAGTGAAGAGTAGACGAGCCGATTCTCCTAAGAGCACCTCCATCTATCTGGGTCTGATCTATATGGGTAAACAGGTAACCTCTGGTCCTTGCATCTTTTGCTAGCATATCTGTCCGACCATTACGGCTCCGAGAAATATGAGACAGACTCACATTCTCGAAGCTCTCATGTATCCTTTAAAAAACCTCGATCTCTGTTGCGAAGGCTGGCCACTCCGCCGGGTTTATTATCATATCCACTAGGTCCGAGCAGTCCGTCTCGAACCGTATCGAGGTTATCCTCATGTCTCTCATACACGAAGCTGCCCAAAGAAGACCATCCATCTCCGCATGCAGGGCAGATAGGCTCCTCTGGCATGCACATAATCCGAAGAGTTCTATGCCCATTTGATCTTTAAGACTCCATCCTAATCCACTAACTCTGCCATTATTAATCCATGATGCATCAATTTGGCAGGTAGGGATTTGGGCCATCCAAGGGGGCACTGCCTCAGTCTCAGTAGGGGGAGGGTCTTCCTGCTCTTCGTTTGTTATCTCCTTTTAGAGATGTCAAACAGGTTTACCCATACCGTTCCGTCCCGTACTGCAGTGGGTTAGTTGTCGAGCGGGTTACAGGCCCGCGCGGGCTGCGATCTTCAAAATGCTGGCCCAAACCCGTACCGCAAAATATATAGGCCTTCGCGGGCTGTCCCGTGGGACGCCTCCTTATCAAACCGCCTATTACAGTTTTTTTTCATGAATGCTCAAGTATAAGAGTTGTGTAAGAGAGTTGAAGAGAGCTCATTTAGCTTCACTAAAGACTTATCAAAATCAATGCCACAAAGCTCCGTTTGTGCTTGCGTTCTTGAGTTAAAAATCTTCTTTTGTTATCAGCATAAGCTTTTGTTGTGTTTGAATCTGATTGAGTTGTTATCTTTGTAATAAGTTGGCTCAAGTGTTTTATGTCTTCATCAAACCATCTCTCTTTTTAATTATTTGGATTGCAAAGAAAATCGTGAATCACTTTACCAAATTATACAAGTGGCGTTTAATACAACTAACTTTTCTGCTAAACAACACCACTGTAACCAAATTTAATTTAAGAAAAACACCACTTCACAATACTGAAAACAAAACCAATCAACTTAAACAAGAAATATCACATTGTAATAAAACAATTCATAGTTGTGTGTAATAAAAAGAGAAAACCAAATCAAAACAACACTAGAGCTCGAATCGTCATCGCTGGAGCTGGAGTCGTCATCGACGGAGCTCGAATCATCATCACCGGAGCTCGAATCATGCATCATTGCCGGAACTCCTTATGTTTTATGGGGGAAAAGTCACAAGAATCGTTTTCTCTCTCTCTCTCTCTCTCTCTCTCTCTCTCTCTCTCTCTATCTCTCTCTCTCTCTATCTCTCTATCAATGTTTTAGGCGAAAGCAGAAATGGGGACTTAGGGTTGCGGGTCTTCAAAATCCCGCGGGTTAAGCCCATCCCGCTTTCGACCCGTCCCGCTTTTAACCCGTCCCGCTTTTGACCCGTCCCGCTTTGAACCCATCCCGCGAGGCCCGCAATTTTACGGGCTTACCAAATGGAGGCCCAATCCCGCCCCGCAGCAAGCCTTTACGGGCCAGACCCGCGGTCCAGGTCCTTGATTGCCATCCCTACCTCCTTTTCGTTTGCTTTTCTCCAACATTCTGCCTCCAGGGATGTATGTTGAAGAATATCAGTTGGGGATACTTCTTTCCCATTGAATAGTTTATCATTCCTCTCCTTCCAAATGTACCAACAGATCCATGGGAAGGTATCGAATTGTGGTCTCAAGGGAGCCACCTCTTTTCTCTTCCAAAATAGAAAGTTCATATTTTGATATATGGAAGTACTCGGGAAGTAACCCGGGAGGGACATATTGTCCGATAAAGCTCACACCTGAAGGGCTGGGAGACAATAAAAAATAAGATGATTTATCGACTCCACTGGGCCAGCACATCTAGGACAACTCCTATCGGTGCCCATGTGTCTATACGTGAGTCTCTCTGCCGTGGCCACACAACCCGAAATAGTTTGCTACAGAAAATGCTTCATCTTGCTCGGGACCTTAATCTTCCACACCTGGCCCTATATACTGATAATGAAACAGTATATATGTGTTCTTCTTCGTCGTCGCGTATGAGCGATCAAAGCAAAATTGGTGACTACAGTTTTGTTGCAATTAGTGGCACATTATATTTCCTCAATCAAATGTATCATAGTTGCATCTGTAGGTAGGCCCGGGCCCTGATAATTAAGAAGCTGTAGAAGAAGTTTTGGTATCATAGTTGTGTTTTGGTAAAATCTTAAAAGTTTGTTTGTCCACAAGCTACAGTCGATGTGGAAGAAAACTTTCAACTTACACTTATTAACTGTTGTTTTAAATTCAATATCGATGGCATCCTCCTAGAGTCTTATATTTTCAGATCTTTGTTGAGAGTCCACAAATTTATCTGAGCTTTTATATACATTTAAAATCATACCAATCAAACTTTAAGATGTACAATGTGCCATTTGAAATGTAAGATCAAAATTCAAAAGTCAAATGGCTTGTCCGCAAGACAAATATATCTTAAAACTAACAGTCTGAATGAATAACCTTTTGTATAATTATCAAATAAGAAGATCACACATGCATAATATCTTGTAATTTTCATGTTGTCAATTGACTGTTGGTGACATCTACCAGAAAGCTCTCCATCATTATTGGAATTTCAACATGAAATGATGATTTACAGTCTACTATAAAATGTTTAGAAATTATCTAGCATAACATATATATCAATGTATATCTTCCCTCAAGTTTATTTTCAGATTTGTAGGATTTTAGTAAATATTATTTATTTAATTTCTAAGTTCTATAATAAAATAAAGAAAAGTAAGATAAAGCTAGTTTAGACCATTTCCAACTCAATTTTATATTTATATTATATATTTTTCTTAAAATAGAAAAAACTATATTATAAATGTGAATTTACTTTAATGCATCTATAATATAGTTTTTTTTTATTTTTATAGAAAATATAGAGAATACTATTTTTATCTCTAGTATATTTTTTTAAAAAAATAGATGAAATCTATTAGAGAGTCATAGAGCAAAATCACATGTATAATAGAGTTCTCAATTTTATTAGAAAATATAGAGATGTGCATTAGAGACACTCTTAGTAGTGATCATGGAACAGCATGTAAATATGATCAATCGCAATGCATACATGCTTGTGTCCGAAGCAGTAATGTCATCATCATTTGGTGTTCCTCTGTCTCACTCAATTTGAAAACAACATTTTGGCAGAAAGAGATTCCAACTGACAATTAAGCAATCGATCCTCTCTTTTGACTCATTCCCCATGGCTTCCATCTCTCTCTCCAGGAACAAGAACCATAGTAAAAGAAGACACCGGACAATGGAGAGTGAGGCGTGGAAGCAAACACATTGTGGTGGTCGCTGATTGTTCAACAGAGGCTATCACGTGATTACCAAGGTGGCTCTCGACGTTGGTATCAACAAGCTCGTCCTCTGAGTTTTTCGTGATCTCACCGTTCTTTCCATTCTTGCTCCTATATCTTATATTTGTGACAAGAAGATGAGACCTCCTTTGAATCGACTCTTTCTCGCATCTTTTTACTTCCTCGAATTAACTAGCCCACTAGAGTTTTCATTCTTCTTCCACTTCCTATTTGTTGGAGAGGAAATCTCATATCAAGAGTTTCGATGAGACGTGAGTAATATATAAAGAACTTAGGTCATTCTACTTACAACCAATTAATTTTAAGTTGGAAGTCTATGATAAACCATAATTTAACATGGTATTAGAGCGGGTCCACACCCTAACTCATTAATCCAGCCTGAAAAGTAGTTCGATCACCCCACTAATTGATAGCCCACATGAGGCCCAATTCAGTCCTAGAAAAAGAAGCATTATCTCGGATGAGCGATTATGTCAAGATTGATGGTTATACACACAATTGTATTGAGGGAGGGTATTGGAGAGAGAAGATCTCACATCAATAGTTTTGATTTGTCGTGAGTATAATATAAGGAACTTGAGTCACTTCACTTATATTCAATTGATTTTAAGTAGAAAACCCATAAAATTTAATATGATATTAGATCCACTAAATTTAACTACTAAAAGGTTTAGTAATAGATTAATACACTCTTATAATTCGACCAAAATTGGCTTGTGCTCTCATACCTGATAATGATGGTATGTGAAATTAATGGCTAGAAGGGCTATTCTCTCAAGGGAGGATGTTGGAATTATGTAGAGGTTAATGATCCACAGTCTTAGTTTTCTAAATAGTGTGTGAATATAAACTTCCACATCAAAAATTTCAATGAGACATAATCTATGAAGCACAGGGACAGCTTTTGGTTGACGTACCCGTACTGACAACATTGACTCACTGATATACCATGAATTTCACCCACTTTTAGTCATGGTATATAAGTTTTTTAAGATCTATTTATTATGTTTTAGAGTCTTTTAAGCAATTACAGGTTCAGTTACTTGATGGAAGGAAATGATGCTTTTGGGACACTTTGAAGTACTTTTAGGCGTATAGCATCGATCGACACTTGAAGAGCAATATCGATCGACAAGAGCCAATTAAAATTGATCGACAGCCGCTGAGCGCCATCGATCGATGTTGGATCACCCGAGGATTAATCACGAAATTAGAAGATTTTATTTCCTAAAAGTTTATTAATTGCAACCTAAGCCCTTAGCCGCCTGTGAGACTATATGTATTAGGGTTTTGTATCATTTTAGAGGCAGACTGGCAAAAAAGACCTAGTTGGGAGAAGGAGCATTTTGGCTACGATTAGAAGAGCTTAGGATTGGAGAGATAGATCTGAGACTGCATAACAAAGAAGATCTTGAACTCCTTTATTTCTATTACTCTTACTTTCTGTGCTCAATATTTCATTCGAGTTTTATTCAAACCATCATGACTTTGTCTCTCATGAATATGTCTGAGTAAACACAATTGTTAGATTTAGGTTTCTCATAAAGGTTGAAAGTATGTGCTGCTAATAAGACTGTTAAAAAGGTGTTTGATAGTTCTTTCATGTTTGTTAAGCTTAATGCTAAAATTAGGATTGATTACTCTCATTTTAGATCTTAGGATTAATTAAGATAACCAACCGTTAGCCTTAATACCTGAAATAGCCAACGTGATCTAACTGACTAGATAACAACGAGAGTTGGTGTAGAAGGTTAGAGAACATATTCAAATCCGCTCGCAAAGCTTGCTAGAAGAACCGTCGATCGACGTAATGACAGTCGCGTCGATCGATTGTTTAAAAAGGTGTATCGAGCGATGTGCATTAAGTCACATCGATCGACTCTTTCTCGAGATAAATAGACGACAGTTGAGATCCGAGATCTAGTAAAGAAAACCTATCTGGTTTACCATTGTTTGAGTTCAAAAACCGTCAAAACCTATCTGGTTTACCATCGAGAAGAGCCAATTATAAAATAATATATTCTACTCTATATGTAAATTATACAGAATAAAAAATATATATGATTTTTTTTTATAAAACCAGTGGTTTATAAGTTTAAGTTGAACACAAGTTAAATCAAACATGTCCACGGAGTGAAGATCAAGGTGTAGCACACATTATACCTTCATTTCTTTTTTGAAATAATGTTAAATTAATTCAAACAAAAAAGCTGTTTTACACTTTGTGTTACATTGGTGTTGATTTTTTCATAAAAACAAATTAGGAATCAAACCCTATCGTACGTTTTTGTCCACCAGTTTGATCAGCTGTCCTGGTAGCGTCGGTCTTTCTCCATGTTTCCTCTGGTTCCGTTCTCTCCATATCGCATATAAAGTAACTTGAAACACATATCGCACTAGAAATATCTCGGTCTTGTCTCTGTTTTGATCCAGTAGGAGTTGCAGGACTTGTTCCCACTGATTTGTGTATCGATCAGCTAGCAGATTCTGTGTTAGGCCTTTCCAAACCTCCCCCGAGTAACTACATGCAAAGAATAGATGATTTCTTGACTCCAAAGGGTCCGTGCAGAGCACACAAGAGCTAGGGTGTTGAGTGCTCCACTTCTGAGTTCTATCACGTGTTGCAAGTCTGTTAAGAACTGCAAGCCAAGCCATGAAAGAATATTTTGGAGTGTTAAAAGTGAACCAGATCCCAGCGCTCCAATTCACTTTTGGTTGTGGCACTCTTGTTTGTTTCCAAGTTTCCTTAGAACTGAAATGCGATTGATACTTATCTCCTTTTTTCCACAACTTAACATCATCCTGCTCCGACAGTCCTTTCTCTTTTATTTGCTGAATCTGATTCTCAATATCATTCAGAATGGTTACTCTGTGTCGTCGTCGTCGATGTGTTTTAATCACAACATCGACAGTTGCATCCAATCTTACTCCCAAGTCAATGCAACCTATACTACCTGTAATATCAAATAATATTCCATATGGTGTCCAGATATCAAACCAAAAAGAAGTGGTTTCACCATTCTGAATCTCAGACTTTGAAAACTCTTGTGCAATGCCGCGATACTTTAAAAGTTTCTTCCATATCCAAGAGCCCCGTGTGCTGTTCTCATTCACTGACCAGAGAGACCCCTTTTGTATCATATGAATAAAACTTCATTTTTGACATATGAATAAAACAGTCCGCGATGCCATCACCTAAGCACGGTGAACGAAGACTGTGACCGCCATGGATGTAGTTTATGCTCTCAAGAGGCAAAGTAAAACCCTTTATGGATTTGGCGAGTAGGGTTTTATAATTGTGATGTCTTTTTTTTCTATAAAACTGTTGATTTCAAAGTTTGATGTTTAACACAGAAAATCACAAAAAGTTGAGGATCGTAGTTGCAATATGGTTAAATCGATGTTAAAATTTTCTTTGTAGAGTTTAATAACCGGATTGGTTTAATCATAACCAACTGTTCAAAATTGGTCTTTAGTTCAGAACCCAAATCAAATGATTGATGTCTTGTCTTATTAAAAAATAATATTAGCAAATGAGAACAGAAACTACAATAGTATTAATCTCCAACATTCTAGAGAGAACGAGAAGACGGAGCTTGGAGCTAGCTCATCTACCCTTGGCTCTCGCCATGACTTACTGATTCTCGGAGGAGCGATGAGAGCACCAGGAAGCGAAGACGCCGTGGTGATCGAAAAGGGGAAAAAGGCAGGAGAGCCGCATGTTATTACCGTGAATTGTCCGGACAGGACCGGTTTAGGGCGTGATATTTGCAGAATCGTCCTCGATTTCGGCCTTTATATAAAAAAAGGAGGTACAAATAGTGATTTGGGACGAACGAGGTTTGGAATTGTGTAATAAGTTTGAAACTGATTGTTTTGGAAGTGTAGATGTTACAACGGATGGAGTATGGTGCTACATAGTTTTGTGGGTGGTTCCTCATTATGATTCTCTCATATTGAGATGGTCACATGATCTCAAGACCCAGCTTCTATCTGTGTGCCCCTCTTGCCCAAACTACTTCCTACTCAATTTGATGTCCCCTTCTCCCACACCAACCTCTGTTTACTTGTTGAACTTCTTCTGCCTAGACTGGACGGGACTCCTACATGGTACTGTCTCTTATTGGATTGCTTTCTCTTATGAATGTCATCTTGAATGTGTTAAGGTATGTATGTTTGCAGATGTTACTCAAGTACTAACTGAGCTCGAGCTGTCAATTCAATCCGTGAAGGTGACCACCACGCCTGATGGGAGAGTTCTTGACCTTTTCTTCATTACAGATAACTTGTGAGTGAATTTAGACAGTCTGCTATATGAATCTGTTATTCATATTCATTTACCATTGTCTGTCTGCTCAAGGGATCTTTTGCACACAAAGAAGCGCCAAGACGAGACACTAGATCAGTTTCGTTCTGTCTTGGGAGAATCGTGTATAAGCTGTGAACTCAAGTTGGCGGGTCCTGAGTATGAATATCATCAGAAAATTCCATCTCTTTCTCCAGAAGTGGTTGAGGAACTGTTTATGATGTCTGAGCAGCTCACAGATGAAGAAGACAATCGCGCACAGGATCTAAGTGATGATATGATAAAGATGAAGAAGAATTCCTCTGTCACAGTTTGACAACTCCCTGAGCCCGTCTCACACATTACTCCAAATACGCTGCGCTGATCACAGAGGCCTTCTCTATGATGTATTAAGAACCTTGAAAGACTTTGACGTTAAGGTAATATTAGTAGACAAGGCTTTTCCCTCGGTGACATCTCTCAGTTTGTGATTCCATTAGTGCAGATATCATATGGCAGGTTCTTGCCTCGAACACAAGGTCATAGAGATATAGAGCTATTTGTTCAGGTAAAAGATGAGAAGAAGATATTGGATCCTGATAAGCAAAGTTCGTTATGTTCGCATCTGAAAGCTGAAATGCTGCATCCGTTACGTGTCATAATAACAAACAGAGGACCAGACACTGAACTTGTGGTAGCTAATCCAGTGGAGCTATCTGGGAAAGGCAGGCCAAGAGTGTTCTATGATGTTACCCTTTCACTAAAAGTGCTTGGAATCTGCGTTTTCTCTGTAAGAAACAAAATCTTTTCAAACAGAATTCGAAGAATCAGTGCTTAATTTTTTTTTTTTTGTAATTACTTATTTTCTCAGGCTGAAATAAGAAGATACACTGCTGGTGATCGAGAATGGGAAGTGTACAGGTTTCTTCTGGATGAGAACTGTTTGTTCCAGCTCGGTAGCGCTTCTGTTAGAAATGAAATTGCTAATCAAGTGAGAAGAACATTAATGGGTTGGTGAAGAAGACATGTACTGTACTTATGTGATCTGCCATCGACAAGAGAGAAGAGAAGAGGAGCTGGCTAAAGCATAGACAAATGCAGAAGAAGGAAAGGGACAGACTATTTTTCCGCCAGAAGTTTTCTGTTGGATGCTTTGTCATTTGAATAGAAGAGTCGCGTGCGTCGATATTAATGCCTTAGTTATATGTATGTGATTTGACGTGTCGCCATGAGTCTCATGGTTTGAGTATTTTTTATGTATCTTGTATATGGTTTGGTAAAGGAAGTGTTTCGGGTTGATCAGAGTTTCTAATTGCTTCCAAAATGATCTTTGACTAATCAAGAAATCAACATTGTTTGAACGGGAAACAATATTAAAAGGTGAAATGTTAGATTTCAGATGTGGGTTAAGCAAAGACGTCTTATAGATGTTCGGAAAAGCGTTTAGTCGGTTACAAAGAAAAGAGATGCGCGACATAAAGGAAATTAAGGCTCGGAGAGCTTGCCAGAAAAATACAATACGGCGAGAGAATAAAGACAAAACCCTAATCTAGCCGCCGAGTGTGTGTGAGAGATTTCGGATCTTCTTTACCCTTTCTCCTTCTATAGCTGATTTGGTGCTCTTTCGTGACATAGCTCGCGTCGTCTTCGTGGGCTTTTAACTCGTTAGGCCAAGAAGTCCACGTTGCTTCGAAGAGTCGTTGAGCCGGATGAGCTTAGTCCAAAAGCACTCTCGGGTCACGCCGAGGAGTCGGCGCTTCGAGCCGTTGAGCCGAGCTGTCGCTATGTCTTATACGGGCTGGGCTGTCTATTCTTCGGGCCTTGAGACATGGTCAAATCCGTCCCCTACAGTAAGTCCCTTCCCCCAGTTCATCTGTGAGTGACGTTCTGTTGAGCCAATGAATTTGAAAGGTCAATGGTTTGGAAGGATAGACGGTCCGTCGCGAAGACGTGATGCTCAGTCGATATATCATGAGACGTCGTCTCGTCTTCTTGAATTTAGGTGATTCGATCAAATTCCGGTTGAACCGGTTTTCTTTCGGTTAACCCGATTCTGACCTGAACCGTCGGTTCGATCTGGGTCGGACCCGGTTATCGCAGAAAGTCGAAGCGATGCGTCGGTTTCATGGGCGACTAGGTAATCTTTCAAGGCTCAAGTAGGCCCATGTAGACCCAATGATGACGCCTCGGGGGAATGCTCAGCTTCTCCCCTATAAATACTTGCCCACTTCTCGTTTCCTTCATTCTTCTCTGCGTATTCATGTACTTTCTCTCTCCTCTTCTCTACTTCTCTCTCTAGGTTGTTGTTGTAGAATAGATAGCATTATATCGTCTGGTGGGAGATTGTCTCTTTCATTAATAATTCAAATATGATTTTTAGTTCCAGTGAGATTCATGTTTAGCTTTTACAAGCACATATAAATTGTTAATGAAAGTTACTCACTCGTTCTCGACCATGAATCATAAATTTGAGTAACTCTAATAAGCTTATAGTTTTTGAAATAAAAAAAAAATTAGAATTCTTAGATGAAATAAGGATACAAAGATGTATATGTTTATTTTAAATGTATTTTGTACTTGAAATTGGTTGTTCATGGTGGTTGGTGTTTTGATGACAATGATAATGTTGTAAATAAATGAAGAAGATGATGATGAATGAGTAAAAACGCTCATTTTTGAAAAAAAAAATAACATTTTCTTGAATAACTCGAACTTATATGGTAAATATGGCAGTTCAAAAAAAGCATGAATCATTTTTATATTTGACTTCAAATTTTGAGTTATATTTTAAAACACACATTTTTTACAAGGTAATTTCATCAACGAATGGGAAGATTATGCGATCTAATTGTTGAGATTAACTCTCCAAATATCTTCGCATTTCTCCATACTTTTCTACAACACTTTTCAACACACTCGAAAATCATAAATCTAATTAAAACAACATTTACATTTTTATTGGAGTTTTAAATATATAAACTGAAAAAAGTATTATCAAATTGACTATTAAAACGTTGTTATTTTGTAAATAAAATCTCTTATATATTAATCGAGAAATATTACAACTTCTTTTTGTAGCCACATGTCATCATTAAAATGATTCTTAGAATCACTAGCAAAATATTTTGGCCCATTTAGTTATATAATAAGTTTTTATTAAATTAACTATAGATTTATTATTAATGTTCTTTATTATTTTTTTAAATAAAAATTACGGATTTGTCTAATGTGGTTAAAATATATATGTCAATTAATGATTTTAAATAATAAAAATTTGATAAAAATTAGTATATTTTATCATATTTGTTTAATTTTAAACTATTAAAATAAATTAAACAATCACATTAACCATATAATAAAAATTTATATTTTTATGTATATGCTATATTTTGAAGACATGTTGGTCCAGCTATCTGATTTTGATTAAAGTAATTAATAAAGGGCCCATGAGGCTTCGTGCCTTTAAAGGCCTTCCAAAAGAAAGAAGGAATCCTTCTATCTTTCCGTGCACTCTTATTCGGTTAGAGTGGTAACGTGCGCGTGGTATTCTATCGTGCACGCGAAGCAGAGACAAAAGTAGAGAAGAAGAAGACGCCGAGAAGCTAAATCGGGAGTGGCGCATTATAGCAGTCCGCCATATCCTTCGGTGTCGCTTCTCCTCTCCGATTACATCGGTCTCTTCTCTTCTTCCGGTAAATGTTTTCTTCTTCTTTCTAGGGAGATTTTGTTTTTTGTTTACGATGAAACAAAGATGTATATGGTTTGATCTCTAAGCTTTTTTTTTCTCGTTTAGAATCGATGGCTGCTCCACCGGCTAGGGCCAGAGCCGATTACGACTATCTCATAAAGCTTCTTTTGATTGGAGATAGCGGTACGTCATCTCTCAGTTTCCTCCATGTTTTTTGTTTCTCGGGATCCTCGCACATGGTCCTGAACCGATTCATCTCCTACTGAATCGATCTATTTAGTGTGATGATGATGTTTCGGAGTTTTATTCATCTGATGAAATCGATCATAGATAATGCTGTTCGTTTGGTTGACGCAGCTGGCTGCGGCTGCGTCGGCATCAATTTTTTTAATAAACTCTTGTTCGTTTTATTGACGTTTGGTACTGTGTCGTCTAAACGCTGCTTCGCATCGATCACCGAAAAAATCTGATTAAAACTGCGTCGGCTTCTACGAAACGAACAACAACTATTTTCATTGACGCCGAGGCTGACGCCGACGCCGAAAATTGCGGCAACCAAACGAACATGACTGATGTTGATGCGTGATCGTTGCTCACGTTTACGTTGGTTGGTTGCAGGTGTGGGTAAAAGTTGCCTCCTCCTACGTTTCTCGGATGGCTCATTCACGACTAGCTTCATTACCACCATTGGGTTTGTCTTCCGAGATTCTAAACCCTTTCATCTCTATCTTTAATCTCAGGGAGTCTCCTTCTTTTGCCTTTTTGATGTAGCATTGACTTTAAGATAAGAACCATTGAGCTTGATGGCAAACGTATCAAGCTCCAGATTTGGGACACTGCTGGTCAAGAACGTTTCCGCACCATCACCACTGGTCAGTTCCTCTTTTAAAAAAAAAAAAAAAATATATAAATTTGTTTACTTAGAGTCTGATCAAATTCGTTAGACCCTTGAGGAGATGAGCACCTAAATACAGGTGCTATGATCACTAATTTTGCTTTGTTTGGCGGATTAGTTTGCTTGGTCTTGTATACTTGATGTGTGTTCTATATTTTTCTGACCATATCTACTTGTCCTTTTTTTTTTGCATTTTGATAGCTTATTACCGTGGGGCAATGGGCATTTTACTAGTGTATGATGTCACAGACGAGTCCTCCTTCAACAGTAAAACCCCCCTCCTCCTTTAAAGCCTTTCACTTGCGGCTTCTTTTTATAAAAAAAATCCTTAAGTCAAAAGGGTCATCATATCTCGACGTGTTTGCAGACATAAGGAACTGGATTCGGAATATCGAACAGCACGCTTCAGATAATGTTAACAAAATCTTGGTGGGGAACAAGGCTGACATGGACGAAAGCAAGAGGGTATGATCTCTTATCCCACTTTATGATTCACGGCTGGTCCTAAATAATAACATAGTTTCTTGCTACTTTCAGGCTGTACCAACAGCCAAAGGTCAGGCTCTTGCTGATGAGTACGGAATTAAGTTCTTCGAAACTGTAAGTCTAAACAATTCTCTCAATCTTAGATAATGCAGCTTCCGTCAACTAGCTTGTTTACGTAGCTGTATCTATATGCGTCTTGTTGCAGAGTGCCAAGACAAACCTAAACGTGGAAGAAGTTTTCTTCTCCATTGGCAAGGACATAAAACAGAGGCTTTCTGACACTGACTCCAGGGCTGAGGTTTGTCACATCTCTGCTTGCGTTGTTACTTATCGTCATTCAAACGCATTGTTTCATGTTTTGTTTCGTCAATTGCAGCCTGCCACGATCAAGATAAGCCAAACGGAGGCATCTGGAGCCGGGCAAGCCACCCAGAAGTCTGCATGTTGTGGAAGTTAATAAAAATTTGAGATTGAAGTGGAAACTTAAGATTTCGTGAGGTGCTTGTGTAATTTTTATTTCTGTTCCAACATTCCTGGTTCTTTCTTAATTGCCTTTCTCTATTTGTAGGAAGGTTTAATTGAAACTTGTATTCTTCTTTTATTCATACAATGTTATGTTAGTCATCTATTATCTTGCTTGGCTCTTTTATTTAATCTCTTAACTTTAGAGTTGTCTACTTATCTTTACACACCATAACTAGTACTCTTTTCTTTTTATAGAGTTCATTACTCTTTAGGACACATTTTGAGTTTCTCACACTCATAGATATTTTATATTTGTGACACATTTTTTTATGGGGTCTACTGGATTTTTTGGATAACTATACTTTTAAAGGAAAGAAAATGTTAGTTTTTTTTATTATTGTTCTTATTGTACTTCATGATTTCATTTGCTTTTATCTCAAAATCTAAAATATATTAAATAAAAATAATTATCATAATAAATTATATATAAAATTCTGTATCTTTTAAGATCCATTTTCATATATGTATTTTAACTTGTAAACAAAATTAATTGTGGACGTGGATTCCAAAGCGTGGATTGTAGAGTTACACATTAATTGTTGACATTTGTACCTTATACACTAGTTGTGGACATGGACACTTTAACACGATAATATAGTTATACACTAGTTGTGGACATGGACACGGTATCAACCAACTACTTTCGTGTTAAGATGTCTATGTCCACAACTAGTATATAACTCTACTATCTACGCTTTGGTATCCACGTCCACACTTAATTTTGTTTACACGATAATATATATATATATGAAAATAGATTTTAAAAGATAGAAAATTTTATGTATAATTTATTATGACAATTATTTTTATTTAATACATTTTAGATTTTGAGATAAAAGTAAATGAAAACATAAAGTGGAATAAGAAGAGGAGAGAGATTCATGAGAAGAAAACAATTTTTATATTAAAAACATAAAGGTAATGAGAGAAAGAATAAAGTCTAAGGTCATAAGAGTCTTTTTGACATGAGAAAGTGTATCTCAAGCACTAAGTGTCTTATAGTGTAATTGGAAAGTGAGAAAGTGTCTCTAGGTGTAAAAAATTCCTTTTTATATTAGTTATCGTTTTAGAGTTAGAAAATTCTAAATGTCCTTTTGTATTTCAAGCACTTGTTTGAATTTTTTTTTAATTTTACTTATTATTTTGTAGTTTATTAGTTCCATAATCAAATAATGCAACTGATAGAATAATAAATTTAATATTTTTTTAATCTCTGTAAAAATACTTAAAATGACAAAATAAAATAATGAGCGTACAAAATGTTTATTATAAAAAAAATTTTGTGTCGTACATAGGTAAAGTTTCATAAGATTTTATTATCCCCTTATTATTCTTTTAGGAGCATTATTATAAACTAACTTTGGCTTCATATGTTTTTTTTCGTCTGCAATATAAACATAATCATGTAAACTCTGCAAACCAAACTGGTAGCTTCGCATCCATATGGACAACAATAAACGATTGCTTTCGTGCACTACGTGCAAAACTGTCCGCCTTTAAATTCTGCGTCCGTGGTACATGAATGACCTCTGAACTATGAAAACTTCTCTTCAAAACCTTTATATCTTGTAAATAACTTGCAAAGACTGGCCATTCTTCTGATTCCAAAACCATCTTTACCAACTGAGAACAATCTGTTGCAAATATAACAGCAAACTATCTTAGATTTCTCATACACTCTATTGCCCAAATAAGCGCTTTCATCTCTGAATGATGTGGCGATTGACTCGCTCTTGTATTACTCGCTCCCATTAAACCATCAAAACCATTCAGTGTACTATACCACTCTTGTCCTGAAAGTAAATCCCTCCGTAAAACACTATCGGCCTGGGATATACGGTACTATCGCTTGTACTGGTAATCGAGTTTGCTCGATTCCTTGTGTTAGTGAGATATGCGCCTCCGCCCAAAGTAAAGACTATGTTTCTGCCAATTTGAGAGTATCTCTAGGATTCATATCCAAATTACTAAGAGAAAATTACTAGAATGTTATGGAAAAGTTGGGATATGACTAGAATAACATACATCTTTTAAAAATTATTAGAATGTTTGTATACCCATAGTGAATTACAACTAAGGCCTTTGGTTAGTTTTTTTAATTGAGACTATTTTTACACAACAAATCCATAATTATTATATCCACGTCATTAATAACTGTAATTATTTGAATAAAAAAAAAGACAATGAATCCTCTTTGTAACTAAACTTCATGTGTTGAAAAAAAAAATCACAAGTTTCATCGTTCGTCGCTTAAACCCTATTCTTTTGAGTTGATATTGTTGTTTGTCGTTCGAAATTCTCGAACTTTCTTCTCCAATAATGTCTTCACCGGAATCGTCTTTTCCGCAAGCGTTTCTACGAAATCTTCTTCGCTGCAATCGCCCGAAATCATTTTCTCTGCTAAGTTTTTCGAGTTTGTGGCTGAGTTTTAATTTATGTTGTGGCCGAGTTACTTTTCTTTTACGGCTGGTTTATATATGCAGTTGTGGCTGAGTTACTTCCCGCTAATCTCCGAAAACCTAGTTATAAGAAATGTGCATTCTGAGGAGAAAAGGAAAATACATTCTGAAAAACACCCAAATTAGCAATTTTGGGATGTATTCATTTAAGTTTGTTTGTGATTTGATACCCATATTTGGATAATCTAATTTTTTTTCCAGATCTAAGTGAAAGAGAAGATTGAACAAGAAGAGAATGGAGGAGACGGAAAGAAGTGACAAAATCAGCAGAGACGCCACAGATGAATTCAATGAAGCTTGGAGACATACGGAGTTATCACCGAAATGGTGCAGAAAACCTGTATTTTTGGTATTCTATGTAAGAAATTTAACTCACCCATGTATTTTGTATTTGACTTATGTCATATTTACACAACTCAGCCATGTCGTTTATATATTTCAGGCGTGTCGTTTATATAACTCAGCCATACCGCAAACATACCTAAAATCAGAAAATGTTTATATAACTCAGCCGTGTCATTTAGATAACTCAGTCGTATCGTTTATATAACTCAGCCATACCTCAAACATACCTTAAAATCGGAAAACTGAATTCAAGTACTTAAAAAAATATATTGAAGATCATCTTACCAATATAAAGTGAATATAAATAAACTGAATGTGTATAGTTTCTTGAATTTTCAAGTTGAGACTTTAACATGATCTTGAGATATATGTTCTCGTACAATCACTTATACAATTCTTACTTACAAAACTCTAACTTTAATTTTTTTTTCTTAAATCTAATCCTCTAATCCTAAACTATAGAATTATAAAGTTATAAAACTATAAAGTTTATCCTTGAATATTAAATCTGATTTTTTTATTATTATTTAAAGCTTAAGGTTTAGGTTTAAAGTTTAGGCTTATAGTTTAGAGTTAAACTCAAATTTTAATCATTTTAAAAAACTTTAGTCGTTAATTTTTAAATTCCATTTTAAATTTTGATTTAAACTCGTAATTAAATTCTTTAAATTTAAGCAATTTTTAAAACAAATTAAAAATAACTAAATTACAATTTATATTGTTTTTTTCATGACCATTGATTGATTTTAATCTAAGAGTTCATGATACCACTCAAATTACCCTAATGAATGAATTAATCTCTCAAATAAGAGGTTCAATTGTAGTACTTAGGGATCGAATCCACAAGGAGCTAGGGAACCTATTAAATCTAGTAATTTATTAATTCTAAGTGTTGTTTTATGGTTTTAAAGTAAATAGCAATCTTAATTGAGCAAGTCTATTGCTCGACTAACAAGATGATTTGGGGGTGTAACTTATTGGAAAGGTATTAGATGCAGGGTTTCTATTCGGGTGTTGGAGATTATAATCCTATAGATGTCTATCAGTTGCATGCATGATATATTAAAGCTCAACCCCTTAGACACAGTGATCAGCGATGGCAATGTTTCACTGGTTAACTAACTAGATCTTGGATCTCAACTGTCGTATATTGATCACAAGAAAGTGTCGATCGATGGTCCTATAGGGATATCGTTCGATACACCTTTCGCAAATATCGATCGATTGTCAGAAGACATTATCGATCGATGCTTCTAGCTAAGCCTTAGGCGTAAGTTGATAATGCTCACTAGCTTTTCGTGATGTTTCGTATTTTGAGCGAGAACAAAATCTTCCTTTCAACTCTAATTACAATATTAAAACTTTAATATTTTCTTAAATTTGAACCTCAAACCCTAAACTATAGAGTAACCAAAACTCATGCATAACGTATGCATAACTCAACCATAATTTGATTATAAATCAGTCGTAATGTATTCATAACTCAGTTGTAACGTTCCTATAAGTCAGCCGTCTAGTGCAATTTGTTTCGCGATGTTTCATATTTTGGGCGAAAAAAAATCATTCCTTCAACTCTGAACACAATATTAAAACTTTAATATTTTCTTAAATTTGAACCTCAAATCCTAAACTATAGAGTAACCATAACGTACCCATTCCGTATGCATAACTCAACAATAATTTGATTATAACACAGCCGTAATGTATGCATAACTCAGCAGTAAAGTATACCTAACTCAGCCGTAACTTATCTGAATGGTATAAGTCAGCTGTAATGTTCCTATAAGTCAGTCGTCAAGTGTAATTTGTTTCGCGACATTTCGTATTTTGGGCGAGAACAAAACCATTCCTTCTACTCTGAACACAATATTAAAACTTTTATATTTTCTTAAATTTTGAACCTCAAACACCTACACTATAGAGTAACCATAACTCAGCCGTAACGTATGCATAACTCAACAATAATTTGATTATAACTCAGTCGTAACGTATGCATAACTCAGACGTAAAGTATGCACAACTCAGCCGTAACATATATGAATGGTATAAGTCATCCGTAACATTCCTATAAGTCAGCCGTCATGTGTAATTGTTTCGCGACGTTTCGTATTTTGGGCGGGACCAAAATTAGTCTTTCAACTCTGAACACAATATTAAAACTTCAATTTTTTTTCTTAAATTTGAACCTCAAACCCTAAACAATAGAGTAACCATAACTCAGCCATATCATATGTGTGGGAACCGAAATTTACACTGTCGATTTCCATTTAAATTGGGAAACTAGGAAACCCCTAATTTCCCAGAGGTCCCGGATCTCTGCGAGAGCCAACGACAAGTGACCAAATATATGCGGAAATCATGAAAAGATAACAAACGAGTTTAGAGAAAACAGTAGATCTTATTTCGAGTCCATGTAAGAGCGTTGCGATCATAACAAGAGATCATGAAAGCTTTGGCCGCAAAGGCTGTCAGCGAGTTACTTAGTTCCATCGGCCTAATAACTCAAACCTAGTTGAGTGCAGCTCGATAACAAAAGACGAAATAGATACAGAAAAGGTTTTTGATTGATTTCGGACTGAACCTTGTTAAAGGCTGTCTATGTACCCCTTTCGAGGATCAAGCCGAACGTAGTTCAATTGATAGAGCAGGACAAGAGATCGAACTGCCTGGGCGAGTTCGTCTAGTAATTGAGTGCCAGCCATAGAAACCGAACTTGTCGAGAATAAAACCTAAAGTTTCTAAGTGCAGAGAATTCCGAGTCTAAAAAGTTGTTCCTCCATGCCTCTACTCGCTCCAAAGTCAGTTTACGCTTTTACTCTTCTGCCCTTAAGCCGTCATAGCAAAAGATGGAGATATTCCATTTTTTCCGATCTTTGTAATTATCCTCAAAATTCCGTATTTATCCGCGGAAACTTGACATTTATCTTCCCTTGCAAACCAAGCGTAAACCGTCTTATGGTTTACGGGCTTTTGGTTAAGAAATCGTAAGATGGGCTTCGAGTCGTGTCTTAGGTTCCTTTGGGCCGTATTCCGACTCGAAACGTTTATTGCGACTTCTTTCGATAAAGAACAGACTTTCCGCGGTTTTTACCGCAAAGTTTGATCGTTGATTTAGAATGGCGGAAAACAAGAACTTAGTTCGCTACGGTCTTCGGGAAATAGCATCGAAGAATAGACGAGAATGCATGGACTGGTATCGTATCGACGTTTTGGAAGAGCTCGGTCGCTACGTAGCGACCGAGCGGGATGGACACTCGGTCGCTACGTAGCGACCGTGTGGGACGGATGCTCGGTCGCTACGTAGCGACCAAGCTTGACTCGATCTCGGTCGCTACGTAGCGACCGAGTGGAACGGACGCTCGGTCGCTACGTAGCGACCGAGCTAGGCTCGGGCTCGGTCGCTACGTAGCGACCGAACTGTGCGCATGCTTGGTCGCCGCGTATCGATCGAGCTTGGCTTGTCTGCGGTCCGATTGCCATACTCGAGCTTGTCCGCGGCCGATTTGGATACATGTCCGTTGCCTTCGGACAATCGTATTTAGTGGTTCGACTGAGATTTGAACATGATTTTACCGCAAGGCTCTTCGTAAAGATATCTTTACGAGGATTACTTTTCGTAAAAATGTTCATGCTGATTTTTACGAACTGACATTGATTTTGTCGTGACTGATTTTGACCCCAACAGTTAGCCCCCCAGCTCGTTAGAACCATGAGCTTATAGCGTGAGGTTCTTGCGAGTGGCTTGGCAAGTTAGACATGTAAGGTGAGTTAGGCGGAATTAATGGTTGAAAAGGTCAGTGAAAAGTGGTCTTCTCGCTCTTCTAAAAGTGAAACGCGATAAGATTGGGGCTGCACCTTATGACGGCTGCCTACGTACCCTTGTTGAAGGGATCAAGCCTTTCATAGTTTGTCTTGGAGTTAAGGTTCTTATGACTAGTTTTCCAGCGATACCTTTACGGTATAGTTTTTATGTAGCGGTTATAAGGAGTGTTGCTGCCGATGACATTTTGTATGGGTGTAGAAGGAAGACTACGAGTTGTCATCTCGTAATCTAACTCTGTGTGAACTGCTATATCCGTAATCTTTTTTGAGAGTTTTCTGCAGTGTGTAAACTTGCGGGATTTCTGAAGATTCTCGAATATTGGCAAAGAGACAAATTTTGGGATCTCGTATCAGAGTGTTTGATACTATACCTAGAGATGTTAGAGACCAGTGTGCTGGGTTTAGGGCAAGACCTAGGTTTACTCCTGGTTTTAGAGGGTGCGATGACTAATTTGACTTACGTATCCCGTTTCAGTTTCATCCTGATTCCATACCGATTTAAAGTCCGTGATAGGTTTTCGGCTTATACGACTTGTATGGTTGGAACCGAGCATCTCTCCAAGGACAATTTTTAAGCCTCCCGGAAGTGCTGACCAAAATTTTTGGGTTTCTTTTATAGCGTTATTATCCTTGTGTCGGATGTATGAGAGTTATCTGTACGAGATGGCTAAGTCTGTTTAGGACGTTAAGAGTTTGTTGTGATCAGCAACAAACTTAATGGTAAAAATTACCATTTTAAGTCTTCGCGAAGAATATTTTTTGAGAAGTTGTTAGTGCGTATGACTGTCTGGTCTTCCATGAAGGTGTTTTTATCGAGGAAGGAAATTTCGTCGAAGAACTAATCTTCAAGCGTCTGCGACGTCTCGTGATGCTGAAGATTTGTTATTCTTTCGTATGCCACGTTTCGTGCTTGAAATGTTCGCGGGCTTGAAGATATTTCGCGATGTTGCAAGGGTTTAGTCTTAGCCCTGCGTTTGAGAAACGTTCTTGTTTGACTACGGATGTTCACAGCCAAAATTGTCGTTCCTGTTTGGATGCTAATAATTTGATTAACGATCGAGGAATTAGGACTGAGGTATCGCGTAAATTTGTCTATGGGAAGAAGCGATTTCCTTCATAGTGCTTTGTGAAGTGTTGGCCTTCCGAGATCTATTTCGTGCATTTTTGAGGATGTTTCGTATAGCTCTACAAGCTTTCTTACGAATTTTTCCTTACATGCCGCGTATTATGGGTAAAACATAGCGGGCTTAAAGTGAATTGTGGAATGTATCGAACTTGGTCGATTGTCGAAAAGTTTAGATTTTCCGTTAACCGTTTGATTGTTAGGCCTTAGTTTCGTTACGAAGAATTTATCATATGCTTTCCCACTGTGGGCTATACGATAATTTATCATATCATATAACCGGTTTTTCGAAAGTTGTAAATCAGTGATATTTATACATATGTCAAAGTAGCGTTGTTTCTGCAGGTTTTACGAGAAACATTTCTGCTGTGATTTTGATCTTAGGCGAAAGTTGCTTGGAGTTACTCATGGAGTGTTACCGAAGTTTATTTCAATACGATCTAGTCGCAGAACGTTTTTCATAGGTTTTTTGAGTGGATTCTCATGACACATTCGTTTCTTGAGCGATTTGGTCAACCAGAGATGGATCTAGCTAACCATCGGGAGGGAAGTGCTTCTTTTAATGTGCACGATGCTACATCTATTCTCGAGTTTTCTTCGTCGCAAATGTTTTCGATGCTTTTCCGTGACTTGCTTGGTTCAACGGAAACTGAAAGAAATGCTTTGGTGATTTTCTCGTAGAAAATTTTAAACGAAACTGGCTTTCTAAAGCCGGAAAGGGTTTCAATACTTTGGCTAATCGTCGAGTTTCAGTTTGATATTGGTACAGGTTTTGTGTACACATGATAGCGACAAGAAATGATGTATAGTCTTTGAGATTTATGTTCATGATCGTCTGGATATGTTGCTAGCGTTTAGACGAATATTAGATTGTCGTTTGCCTATTCTTGACGATTTGCAGAAGTTTTTGATGTTTGGGAGTATACGAGTATAGTATACGTACCTACTCCCCTTTTTTTTTTTACAAAAGAAAACGGTTGAACCGATGTTTTGAAGGGTTGTGTACGTTTCTTCTAGGTTTGGAATGATCGATAATTCGGGACGATTTATAGACGACGCTTGGACTGTGATTTGGTTGTTTCCACGTTGACGACTTGGAATATGTCGGTTCCGAGAAAATTGCCAGAAGAATCGGTTTTAAGACGACGTTCATGTCTCTAGTTTTTTCTCTCTTTAGGAAGCGAGCTTGATATGCGTGGTGATCGTTTCTCGATTTTCAGAGAGTTTAGATCGGTTTGCAAGATCTGGATGAACAATTATGGAAAAATATATCGAGACAGGAAAAATCGCTTAAGACTTAGTTCGCTAGAATATCTGCCTAGGTTTTACGTTCCCTATAGTTCTATGGCAGCCTCAAAGTAATTTCCTACGAAAATTCCAAGTCTGATTTCAAAAATTTCAAGTCGGAAATACCTTAGTTCTCTCGAAGATGCAGTTTTGTCTCTTCTCAGTTTTGCTTGCTCATCTCGTGTATATTTGCCATTTCCAATATTGGTGTTTATCCTTTGAAACTTGATATTTATCTTCCGAACTTGACTGTTATCTGCTCTTTAGATACGACGTCGAGTTTTGTAAAAAGGTTCAACGTAATCGTATAGTTAAGGCGGCTAAGGTGTTAAGTTAACTGTTGGGGTCAAAAACAGTCACGACGGAATTATCACCCGAAAAACCTCGGAAATAATATTTTCGAAAGAGATAGTAAAAAGAAAGATATAATTTTCGTAAAAAATAACCGATACGAAGTTTTTACGAAGAAGTATCCTTGAAGATTCAAAGTAAACGAACCAAGTTCGGTCGTTGCGTAACTACCGCACATACACGTTGTCCGGTCGCTACGTAGCAACCAAGTCCGAGCCGATGTCGGTCGCTACGTAGGGACCGAACATCCGACCAGCTTGGTCGCTACGTAGCGACCGAGCTCGAGCCAAAGCTCGGTCGCTACGTAGCGACCGAGCTCGAGCCAAATCTCGGTCGCTACGTAGGGACCGAGCGATCGTCCCGCGTAGCGACCGAGCTCGGCTAAGCTCGGTCGCTACATAGCGACCGAGCTCAAGCCGAAGTTTGGTCGTTGCGTAGCGACTGGGCTCTTCCGAACATCGATACGACACCAGTCCATGCATTCTCGTCAAACCATCAAATGCTATCTCCCGAAGACCGTAGCCAGCTCAGTCTATGTTTTCCGCTATTCTAAATCATCGATCAAACTTTGCGGATTAAAAACAGCAGAAAGTTCGTTCTTTATCGAAAAAACTCGTTGTAAACATGTCGAGTCGAAAGACGGCCCAAAGGGACCTAAAACACGACTCGACGCCCATCCTACGATTTCTTAACCAAAAGCCCGTAAACCACAGCACGGTTTACGCTTGGTCCACAAGGAAGGATAAATGTTAAGTTTCCGCGGATAAATACGGAAATTTTGAAGATAATTGTGAAGATCGGGAAAAATGGAATATCTCTATTTTTATGCTATGACAGAAGAGTAAAAGCGTAAACCGACCTTGGAGCTAGTATATAAGGAGTCCTAGGCGAGGAGCATGAAGAGATAACTTTTCAGAGCAAACTTAGCACTCAGAGCAATTTAGGCATTTTTCCGTTTTTGTTATTTCGAGCTGCGACTCAATTAGGTTTAGCCGTCTTAGGGTTGCTAGAACTAGGAATCTCGCCGACAGCTCTCGAGCCCAAGCTTATACCTTGTTGTAAACGCTCATACGCAAATTCGGAATAAGATCTTCTTTGCTCTCTTTTTCGATTTCTTATACTTTATCGTTGTTATTCTCTTGTTCTGATTGTTTGACGTGTGGTAATTAGCAGATATCCGGGTCCTTTGGGAAATTAGGGTTTTCCTAGTTTCCTTATTTAAACGGAAATCGACACTCTCAAGCGGATGAGCATCAAACTCGGAGAAGTAATTCCGATGCCAAAACCACTCACGGGTTTTTCAGGCAAAGTATCGATGACTCTTGGATCGATCCAGCTGCCGGTCATGGCCAAGAAGATGCGAAAATCGCCGAGTTCGCGGTAGTCAATCATCCCGCTATCTACATCGTGATCATGGGAACCCCATGGCTCAACGCCATGCAGGCAGTTCCATCGACCTACCACCTGGGTCTCAAATTCCCAACCCCAAGCGGAGTCGCGGCTATCTAGGGTTGCCAAAACAGTTGCGGCTATGCTTCCTCGCAGAGGACAAGTTAAGGCAAATCACGACTTCTGGAACTGCAAACGGCAAACGCACGAAGATAGATCGATCTTCGGCCAAAAACGCCCCTAGGAAAGACGAATTAAAATCGTCTGCCAACGCAAACGCATCAGACGTCGAAACTCAACACGAGTCCGAAGCCCACGCTACAACTCAATCGGAACATCCGGAAAATAGCGTTGACCCAGCCACGATCGACATGGTCTAGGCGGACATCGCGACGTCTACCGCCGAGTAAAAACACTCGCGGCATGAAACAGAACTACGAGATGGCTTGATCTTCGAAAGGGGTACGTAGGCAGCTCGTCAAAAGACGAGTTCAGCTATCCCCCTCTCTAAAAAGGGGGGGGGGGGGAGTGGGTGCATATACTCGTATACTCCCACTTAGAAAAATCTTCATTATTGTAATCGAGTTTTAGAAACTTTAAAAAACTTTTACTACAATCTACGTTGCTCCTTTTTATCGAAAACGTTTACGCTTGAGTTAATCACAAAAACTTTCAGGATACGCCTGGAAACATTAAGACTCTTGTCTGCGGTCTCACCCGGTCCAAAAATCGTAAAATTATCATCTTTCAAACATGCAAAGATACACGTATAATCCCCGAAACAACTGCGAGACGTCGCAAAAGTTAAAATTCGAGGATAATACTAACAAATTGTCCGAACGCGACCACCAAAAAACCTTACACCCCGTTCGTCGATTGGCCCCGACGAACACGCTAGCCGTCTTAAACAAACGCAATTCGATCACTCTTTTGACCTTCAAAAACGTCCAACACTAGGACGAAAGCGCGCTACAACAAAAATCCAAAATTTTGGTTTAGCACTTCCAGTTGACTCTGAGAAGATGCTCGATTCGTACCATACAAGTCATATAAGCCGAGAACCTATCGCAACATGAAAAACGATAGCCGGCTAGTCACCGCACAAACCTTAACCGAAAGTAAACCTAGGTCTTGCCCTAAACCCAACGCTCTGGTCTCAAAAATCTCAAGATATGATATCTAAACGATACGAGATCCTAAACCATGTCTCTCCGTTCACATCTCAATGTTCCCGAAAATCGTAAAGATAGGTAATTTTTTACGAAAAACACGAACGAACTAACAGATTGAACGTCTCATCGGAATTAAATATGAGACGACAACTCATATTTACTTCGAACCTACTCAGGAAAACTCAAAATAAAACATTCGTCATATATATAAAACCGCGTAAAGCGGTAAGGGATTCAAATCCACCAACGGTTAGTCCCGATAAGCAATAAAAACGGCCAAAACAGGCCCATACAAATCTCTCGGCCACAAACATAAAACGGAAAGACGAGCATCTTTCTTTCGATAACCACACCACCTCTCATAATCCAAAGTCAAAATCCCCGGACATTGAAGCACCGAACGCATCCGCGGGACGATCCACTTCCTCGCCACCGTCGGGAAACCCGGTCGGAACCTCCTCGGTATCAGGGGAAACCGGGATGGAATCCCATAACCCTTGAATCCGCTCGTCGATCGAAGGGATGAGCGCCTCAGGGTGGGCACGTTCGTTCATGCCACTCTTCATCAAGCTCATTTCCTTCTCGAACACATAGTCATCGGCTTGCGTCCTCCAAAGACTTCCGACTGAACCACGGCACTCACGGAAATCACCCACCAAGGTAAAGGCATTCTTGAGGTTCCCATACTCAACCTGGAATTGAGAGGCACAAGTCTTCATCACCTCGACGATTTCTCTTTTGCCTTTCCTTTCCGCCTTACGGACAGCCCGCACATGATCACGAGTAAGTTGCGCTTCTCGCTCCAACATCTCGCCTTGCACGCGAGCGAGATCTCGTTCCGCTTTCTCCGTTTTAAAATGATAGACCATAGCTTCCCTATTGCTCGCTTCAATGGCCGAGCCAAGCAAGTTGAGGCCCTGCGAAACCAATTAAAGCATTATAAGCAGAAAAAGAAATACCTAGGCAATCACAAATATTTTCGAAAAAATCATACCCCATTGATGATTCGGGACCCTTCCGCGACGACTTTCGGCCTTGCTGACTCTTTCGCAGGTGGAGGAGCATCGAAACCCGGTGGCAGACCAGCAAAGAAATCATCGAAATATGGAATAGGGACCTCGCTCGAGCCACTCCCATCGCCATAAGCAAGGTTCGGATCCCATCCTGGAAGCATAGAGTCATCCATCGAAAATTCTATGTCGCCAAGGTCGATTTCCTTTCCCTTCCAAGAGCTCGACTCCGGCACAGCTGCTGGAGCTACAACGGGATTCTGGTCATCAGGTTTGGAGTCGCTTCCCGTGTCCGCAACCGAAGCAGGACCAGGGTGCACGAACCTCAGTGCCTTCCGAACCCTCTTCGGCGTAAAGGAAGTCCAGAAGAAGGGACCGTTCCTAAGAAGATCCCTCACCGCAATGATGTCCTCAGGGAACGTAGCAAGAGGATTGATGAAGGGACGATCGTTCGGTAACCTCCAGAACAGTGGAATGCAACTCTCTTCGACAGACGCAGCGTCTTTGCGAACAAAGAAGAAAAACTTCTTCCACAAGTTGAAGTTCGAGATGAACTTCTTAACCACTGACATAAAGTTTCGAGGGACCAGCCTATGCTTGTCCGTATCTTTGACGAGTTGAAGCCTCAAAAGTGCTTCAAAATGATCGACGGAAAGGGAAAGGCCATGCTCGTAGCTCAGGATCAGGATCCCAATAAGATGCTTAATGGCGAGGGGAGTCAACTGGCTTATCACAACCTCGAAACGACCCAACACTCGGACGATGATTTCAGGGATTGAGAACCACAAACGACAACGCACTACGAACACCTCGTAGCAAGTGAAGTAACCCTCCGGGGGGGGGCTGTTGGCACACTCCCCGTGATGGGGAACCCGAAATTCCACAGCATCCGGGATATGGTAGAACGATCGCATGATCGCGAGAAACTCGTCGGTACTCCTGCTTGGATCCTCTTTCTCGACTGCACGATGGTTCAGGACCGGGAACGACTTCTCTTTGGGAGGAGTCATCGAACCATAATGCGCAACCCACCATGCCTCATTCTCGGCGGGACTTACCGAGTGAGGCACGAACTCCATCTTCGGAAAAATGAGCTCTTCGTAAGCACTCGCGGATGAAGACCCTTTTTTTCGCAATCTTTTTCTTGCTCGACATTTTACACTTCTCTTGAGGGAATAGAGGAAAAGGGTGGTGAGAAAGAAAGAAGATTTTTCTTAAGAAAGATCTTAGAGAAAACAAGAAAGTGAAAAAATTATGAAACAAGTTACCTCCCTTCTTATAGGCATGAGAATTTACTATTCAAGCTCAGACTTTCTGATATTAATCCAATCCAACACGCCTAACTTGCCAAACATGCCTAACCGCACGCTAGGACCCTACGATGCATGGTCCTAACGTGCTGGGGGGCTAACTGTTGGGGTCAAAAACGGTCACGACGGAATTATCGCCCGAGAAATCTCGGAAATAACATTTTCGAAAGAGATAGTAAAAAGAAAGATATAATTTTCGTAAAAAATAACCGATACGAAGTTTTTACGAAGAAGTATCCTTGAAAATTCAAAGCAAACAAACCAAGCTCGGTCGTTGCGTAACTACCGCACATAAACGTTATCCGGTTGCTACGTAGCAACCAAGTCCGAGCCGATGTCGGTCGCTACGTAGCGACCGAACATCCGACCCGCTCGGTCGCTACGTAGCAACCGAGCTCGGCCAAGCTTGGTCGCTACGTAGCGGCCGAGCGCTTGTCCCACTGGGTCGCTAGGTAGCGACCGAGGTCGAGCCGAAGCTCGGTCGTTACGTAGCGACTGAGCGCTCGTCCCGCTTGGTCGCTACGTAGCGACCGAGCTCGAGCCGAAGTTCGGTCGTTGCATAGCGACCGGGCTCTTCCGAACATCGATACGACACCAGTCCATGCATTCTCGTCAAACCATCAAATGCTATCTCCCGAAGACCGTAGCAATCTCAGTCTATGTTTTCCGCTATTCTAAATCATCGATCAAACTTTGCGGATTAAAAACCGCGGAAAGTTCGTTCTTTATCGAAAGAACTCGTAGTAAACGTGTCGAGTCGGAAGACGGCCCAAAGGGACCTAAAACACGACTCGAGGCCCATCTTACGATTTTTTAACCAAAAGCCCGTAAACCACAGCACGGTTTATGCTTGGTCCACAAGGAAGGATAAATGTCAAGTTTCCGCGGATAAATATAGAAGTTTTGAAGATAATTGTGAAGATCGGGAAAAATGGAATATCTCCATTTTTATGCTATGACGGCTTAAGGGCAGAAGAGTAAAAGCGTAAACCGACCTTGGAGCTAGTATATAAGGAGTCCTAGGCGAGGAGCATGAAGAGAGAACTTTTCAGAGCAAACTTAGCACTTATAGCAATTTAGGCATTTTTCCGTTTTTGTTATTTCGAGCTGCGACTCAATTAGGTTTAGCCGTCTTAGGGTTGCTAGAACTAGGAATCTCGCCGACAGCTCTCGAGCCCAGGCTTATACCTTGTTGTAAACGCTCATACGCAAATTCGGAATAAGATCTTCTTTGCTCTCTTTTTCGATTTCTTATATTTTATCGTTGTTGTTCTCGTGTTATGATTGCTTGACGTGTGGTAATTAGCAGATATCCGGGTCCTCTGGGAAATTAGGGTTTTCCTAGTTTCCTTCTTTAAACGGAAATCGACAATGCGAAACAATATGTGTGCTTGCTCGGTCGTGTGCGTGCTCGAGCCGTGTGCGTGCTCGGTTGCTACGTAGCGACCGAGCAGTATGTGTGCTTTGTCGCTATGTAGCGACCGAGCAGTGTGCGTGCTCGGTCGCTACATGTGTGTGTAATCGTTTTGTTGGTTTTCCTTTTTCCGCGATTAACCTAGGGGTTTTTCAGCGGTTTTTGGGAAAACAAGTTTTACCCTTCCGAAATGTTTTCGGAAAACGTGTTTTGGTAAAACCCTTACGCATCGAGATTTCTTTTGTTCAGTAATGAGCCAAACTTACGGGGTTCGATAAGATTTATCGTTTCCCTTTATGTTCAGAAAGAGAAATCGCGAGCTTGTTTAATTGGACTTCCAGTGGCGAAAAGTCGCAGCAAGGTTTTCGATTTTCTCAAGAACTGTGGTGTTTGTGTAGGCGTTGGCCATAGGCGCAGTGGCGGCTGGAGTTGTCTTACCAGCGTTATTGCAAACTGCGATTTTAAGTGCCAGTCATAGAAACCGAACTTGTCGAGAATAAAGCCTAAAGTGTCTAAGTGCAGAGAATTCCGAGTCTAAAAAGTTGTTCCTCCATGCCTCTCGCTTAGGACTCCTTATATATTCGCTCCAAGGTCGGTTTACGCTTTTACTCTTCTGCCCTTAAGCCGTCATAGCAAAAAATGGAGATATTCCATTTTTTCCGATCTTCGTAATTATCCTCAAAATTCCGTATTTATCCGCAGAAACTAGACATTTATCTTCCCTTGCGAACCAAGCGTAAACCGTCCTACGGTTTACGGGCTTTTGGTTAAGAAATCGTAAGATGGGCCTCGAGTCGTGTCTTAGGTCCCTTTGGGCCGTATTCCGACTCGAAACGTTTATTGCGACTTCTTTCGATAAAGAACAGACTTTCCGCGGTTTTTACCGCAAAGTTTGATCGATCATTTAGAATGGCGGAAAACAAGAACTGAGTTCGCTACGGTCTTCGGGAAATAGCATCAAAGGATAGACGAGAATGCATGGACTGGTGTCGTATCGACGTTTCGGAAGAGCTCGGTCGCTACGTAGCGACCGAGTTGGATGGACACTCGGTCGCTACTTAGCGACCGAGCGGGACGGACGCTTGGTCGCTACGTAGCGACCGAGCGGAACGGACGCTCGGTTGCTACGTAGCGACCGAGCTAGGCTCGGGCTCGGTCTCTGCATAGCGACCGAACTGTGTGCATACTTGGTCGCTGCGTATCGATCGAGCTTGGCTTGTCTGCGGTCCGATTGCCATACTCGAGCTTGTCCGCGGCCGATTTGGATACATGTATGTTGCCTTCGGACAATCGTATTTAGTGGTTCGACTGAGATTTGAACAAGATTTTACCGCAAGGCTCTTCGTAAAGATATCTTTACGAGGATTACTTTTCGAAAAATGTTCATGCTGATTTTTACGAACTTTCAGACATTGATTTCGTCATGACCGATTTTGACCCCAACAATATGCATAACTCAACCATAATTTGATTATAACTCAGCCGTAAAGTATGCATAACTCAGCCGTAGTATGCATAAGTCAGCTGTAACGTTCCTATGAGTCAACCGTCAAGTGTAATTTTTTCGTGACGTTTCGTATTTTGGGCGAGAACAAAATCTTTCTTTCAACTCTAAACACAATATTAAAACTTTAGTATTTTCTTAAATTTGAACCTCAAACCCTAAACTATAGAGTAACCATAACTCATGCATAACATATGCATAACTCAACCATAATTTGATTATAAATCAGTCGTAACGTATTCATAACTCAGTTGCAACGTTCCTATAAGTCAGCCGTCAAGTGTAATTTGTTTCGCGATATTTCGTATTTTGGGCATAAAAAAATCATTCCTTCAACTCTGAACACAATATTAAGATTTTAATATTTTCTTAAATTTGAACCTCAAACCCTAAACTATAGAGTAACCTTAACTTAGCCATACCGTATGCATAACTCAACAATAATTTGATTATAACTCAGCCGTAACGTATGCATAACTCAGCCGTAAAGTATCTGAATGGTATAAGTCAGCTGTAATGTTCCTATAAGTCAGCCGTCAAGTGTAATTTGTTTTGCAACATTTCGTATTTTGGGCGGGAACAAAACAATTCCTTCTACTCTTAACACAATATTAAAACTTTAATATTTTCTTAAATTTGAACCTCAAACACCTACACTGTAGAGTAACCATAACTCAGCCGTAACGTATGCATAACTCAACCATAATTTGATTATAACTCAGTCGTAACGTATGCATAACTCAGCCGTAAAGTATGCACAACTCAGCCGTAAAGTATGCACAATTCAGCCGTAACATATCTGAATGGTATAAGTCAGCTGTAACGTATGCCTATCTCAGCCGTAATATATGCATAATTCAACCATAACGTATGTGTTGGAGACTCATTGTATGAACTAAAGTTATCATATTCAGATGACGCACTACCTGAGTCATCAAACATATAAAATCATCTTTCAAATTCATCATCTTATTCGTCTTCTCTCCTTTTCTTACTTTTTTGTTCAATTCTCTCCTTTTCTTACAACTTACGTGACTTAGCTTCTTCATTTCTCTCTCATTGAGTCTTTCTTCTTCTGCAAGACGACAAATCCAATGAGAGAGGGAGCATCAGGATGTGGGACCACCATACATGGCATTGGAGGAGAGCAAGCTTCTTCTTTAACCGATCATCATCGAAAACGACGACGACTGTTGTAGATCTGTCTCAGATTTTCAATTTTTTTAAATCTATGTTTTTTTAAGCCTAGTTGCGGAAACAATAATTACTAGACCCATAAGATTTGAGAGAATGAAGAATAAGATGAAGAAGATAGATAAAGAAGATGAATAATGAAGAATAGCATAGACCCTTATTTTACTGCTGTAACATTAGTAATGACATGGCAAATAAGAGCTGATAACATGGAGGATGACATGGAAAATCGGTAAGGTAGCCACCAAACGAACACATAACTCAGCCTAAATAAATCAGCCATCAAGTACAAGGTAAGTCAGCTGAAACGAGAATACTCTTTCAGTAATTAATCTTTTGCTAAAAAATCAGTCGTAATTACGATAAAAAATCATAAGTGAGATGTATCGTCAAATAAATCAGCCGTCAAATGAATGATATTCTAGTAATTAATCTTTCGCTAATAAATCAGCGATAATTAACCTGAGTTTACTGTTAATCCAGTCAGTTATGGCTGATCAAATATAACTCAGCCGTAACAACTTCTCATAAGTCAGCGTTAAATTTAGTAACTCAGCTAGGCGATGATCATTAAATCAGTTGGCGAAACATAACTCAACCATGTCTTAACTATAACTCAGCCGAATTTCGAGAAATCAGTCCGCCGATATATAAGTCAGCCGTAACTTGTGTTTGTAAATGAGCAGTTATCCCATAAATCAGCCTGAAATCTGTAAATCAGCCATCACAAACGGCTTACTTATGTTTGTAAGTCAGCCAATTTCTCATAAGTCAGCCGCGATGTTTAACTCAGCCGCAAAATAACCATAACTCAGCAGTAATGAAGTTTGTAGCGCTTTACGATTGAGTTCATTAATACATGTCAGCGCATTCCTATATGGCACCGATTTTTTGCTTACGTGACATTAATAAGTAATGGCATTCTTGTAAATATTTTTTTTTCTCACAATGTAATAAAAAGGCACGCTGGGTATTAAAAAAAAAGCAGTAATAAAAAAACGTTTTATATGGTTCTTGTAATATGTCCTAAAATGTATAATGTTGGAGGAGTAAACTTCCCAATTACTAAAGACCTTGTTATTTATTTTCTTTCATATGTACCATAAAATCCATGCAAATTGATGATCTTCCAATTCTGCAGAAATCCTCCAAAATATATAATCCATGTTTGCAAAAAGTGATTGAGTAGGAACACCATAATTGTTGTCATTTCTTACGTGGCAACACCATAATCATTCTCATATCCTATAATTAAAAGCCATCTTCTTACTAGACTAATTACATATACTTCCATTGTTCATTAAATTGTAGCTTAACATAATATATTATATGCTTCCTAATTACTCCTTCCATTTCATAATATATTATGTTTTTGAGTTAGGGCACACAAACTAAGAAACATGCTTTTTCTAAAAAAGCATTTTTTTTAAAAAAAATCTAAAATTATTCATCTAATAATAAAAATGACTGTAAAATCTAATTGATTGAACATTTTCAAATAAAGTTAAAATTAACCTTAAAACTTCAAAAACATCTAATATTTCGAAACAACATAAACCTTCTAAAACATCATATACTTTGAAATGGAGGAAGTATTAGATAACAAAACCGGGTTAATTATTAGAGAATGAAACCGGTTATCTAATATCAAAAGTTCATATACCAACCTTTCTATTTCAATATCGCCATACTCATTTGCGCCATAACTTTCTATATCAACCTCACATATATAAACCAATCTATATCAATATCAAAAGTTTAATTATTAGAGAACGAAACCGGTTATCTAAGTGTATCATTGTGTTGAAAAATCTCAAATGAGAATGGCGATTTTCACAAATTTATCTTTTAATTATGTGATACTAATAAATATAATAATATTAATTGTATAGCTATGGCGTATATGAATTAGCGGTCAGCCATATTCTACCCACAATTGTCCTACGCTTGCCATCCAATTGTTTTGAAATAACCGTCTTAGTATGTTTCGTTATAATCTTTTTGATTGTTTTTTTGGAGTCAAAGTTTTTACAATATTGTTTCGTTATAACCTTTATTATTGAATTATTGATTATTGAGTATTGATTGATTGAATTTTGGAATCAATTCACAATCTTGATTTAAGAGACGGTTCTTAACTTTTCTTAGTTAAAATCTAAGAAAAACTAAGAACCGTTCCTTAGCCGAACCTAAGAACTCCAGTTAAAAGACTGAAGTTAATCATGGTCTTATATTCCAAAGCGTAAATAGAACATTTAACTCAAGGCATAGCTAAAATTTTGAAATAAAAAAAAAAAAAAAAAATTTGAAATCAATTTTTGAATCAATTCATAATCTTTATTTATGGATTTTTTAAAACCATCAATTAATTTTCGTCACCAGGATCATATAAAAAAAGTTAGATTATGGATCCAAATTTTATCTGCGTTCATTTATTAGCATCTTATATATTAAAACAGAAGTTACAACATTTATTTATGTGTTATTTTTTAAAAAATGGACCTAATGGACCTATTCATAGAAATTCATATTACATTTTAGTTCAGACTAATAATAAATAGAATTTTTAAAATATTTTAATCATAATATCTTTTGATATCTTTTCATTTTAAATATAAATATATTTATTTTAAAATTCTAACAAATCTGTTTAAAAAGATTTTTACAAGATCTTCATTTTCGAAATTATATTTAAATATTTTTGCTAATTTCGAAATTAGTTAAAAATATTATTATGCATTAATATATTCAGTTATATAAAATTAAAAATAAAAAACTCTATAATATTTTATTTATTATATAATCATAATCAATCATATTAAAATAAAATTATTATATTGAGCTAAATATAATAAAATTGTATTAAATTTATATATTTTATTTTCGTAATTATAAAATATTTATGTTCAAAAATAAAATCTAATATGTTGGTAAGATGGGTTAACATTATCAAACTATATAATACATGTATAAAATCTTTGTAACTAATAAAAATTAACATGTATTTCTTTAAAGTTAATAATATAAAATCTTTGTAACTACTTTAATCATAATATAATTTTATTTTAAATATAATATATATTTATATATTATATTTTAAAAATTCTAATAAATATGTGTAAAAATATTTAAACAATAACTTAATGTATTTTAAGTTATCGTTTAAAATGAAAATAAATAAATTATATCCTATTTTATCTACTTTATAGTCATAATCATGTTAAAATATAATTATTATACTAAAATAAATATGATAAAATTATATTCAATTGATAAATTTTATAAATTTTATTTTCATAAATATAAACTATTTATTTAAAATATAATATGATGATAGAACAACTTAAAATTAATAAACTATATAATACATGTCTAAAAATTAACATATCTTAGACTTTTATATATACCATAATAAATTATCTAAAATGAATAAGAATAAAAATATTGGTAAAAAGAAATCCAGTTTTGAAAGACGGGTCAGAATTTAGCATAAATTAAATACAAAATAATTTTTAAATATATTTTCTCATGAATATATTACTTTGCTTAATAACTAAATGCAAATACAATAAGATAAATATATAATAAGAAGTGGTAAATATATATGGTTTAAACAATTAATTAATCATAACATGTAAATTATAAAATTATTGTATTTGAAATAGTTATATAAATATTTAAGTATATGATTAACATCAAAAATATATACCACTTATGTTCTAAAACAATAATTTATGTATAGAAAAGTGAAAACAAACACCCGTGCGGTTGTACGGGTCAAAATCTAGTTCGAGTGTTAAAGACAAGTTTTAGCTATGCATTGGAGCGTAAGTTATGGAATATGAATTAGTGAATTTTTTATATAATTATGGCGATTTCTTTCATCAGATAAACCATAGACCCTTATCATTACGTATAACCCGTGCCTGCAAACCTTAATTACTGAAAACATTTATACGTTTTATATAGGTTCTCTGATTAAATTCCTTATTTCTATATCAAAATTGATATATAAATTTTATACAGATGTGATCGGACATATTTCTATTTCAATGAATGGAAAAGAAACCCAAAAGATTTCACTTGAGCTACTTGATCTAGAGTAAATTTCCTTTCACAGCTTTTGAAAGTTTCCTTTAATTGGTGGTTATTAAGGAAAGAGAACTTCAGTTATAAGAGAGTTCGCCCTAATTTAAAAACCTCTCAGGCCCAGGTTTCGAGGCGCCATCGGCGAACGTTCAATATGAACGGTAGCCTTCGGTGGTCTGACTCTGACCTGGGCTCCGTTCCGATCTGTGCCTCACTCTTATCTCTCGGGTCATGCCAAGCTCTCTCGAAGAATCATATCTCTCCTTCCGCCGGTGGCCTGTTGCGCCGACGAGATCTTTTTCGCTGTAATGGTCATGCTCCCATGGCCTTTTCAAGCGAGTCTATTTATCTGCTCCCGTACTCATCTTTCGATCTGGTTCCTCCGACAGTTATTTGCTCTCTCTTGCTCGAGAAGATTCAACTGTTGCAACCGAGCAATCTTTCTCCACAAACGCAGGCAGACCCGCCGGATCTCAAGCTCAACTATCTATCAACCGCCGGATCTGAAATCTTATACTCCAAAAATGGTGTCCCGCCGCGGTTCGTCTCCTGCGTTTGTTGTCCCACTGGTGTTTTTCCCTCTAGTTGTTCTCTCTGCTTCAGGGACCTTTCTCCCTCTCTGGGAAGATCTGTAACCAAAACTCCGCAGTCGACTTTGGCTTCCAATCTCAGACCACCGACTAAATGGTACCCTTCACTTCTCATGTTTTCAATCCCATCGGTGTTAGAAGCCAAAGCTCTTCTCATCTGGGCCATGTCACCATCGGAGCCGCTTCCACCACCGGATCCACCAGACCCTCCTGACCTTGTTCCAGGTTACTACCCACCTGAGATTGATACGCTCCAGCCTCATATTCAATATCCTCAGTCTGGATCAGAACAAAGTTTCATGGGGAAGCTAAATTTGGTTGGTCTGTCCAAAAGCATCAACGAGTGTTATTTGCTATGCAGCAGGGAAGTACAAGCGAAGTTTCCTGTTGACTTTGCTGGTCTTTGGACAGAGGTCATAACGCTCATCAAACAACCATCCATGGCTACTACATTCACAAGCTCAAGCACTCCTTTGGTTCAAAATTCAGAAAGACTAAAGCTTGTCTCAAACAGCCCAGTAACTTTAACCATTTTGGTTAAGTTCATTCAAACTTCCTCTCGTCATGGCCGAGAGAGATCGTTATCCACATCCTCCTTCTCCAAGGAGAGAATTGTTCCATCAAAATCTCTCTTTACAAGAGGTGATCCTCTTCCGGTGTTCAAAACCGGGAAAAGTTACCAATTTCCTAACCGTTTGTTATCTTATGTGATGGTCCACTTGGGGCCGGTAGATACAACGACCCTCTCTCCGATGAGAGTCGAGGTTTTGGATGGTGTTGCGACGTCATATGCTATTGTGACTAATCGTGTGTTACTTGAAGATTTAGAAGTGCGGTTTGAGTCTTCCTTAGATTTGATCGTCGGTGGCAACTTCTATATCTTTTATTTTATCAAACTTTTTTAAGTTTGTGTCTCTATCCTTGTACTCCCTTGAACTAAATGTCGGGGTTTTATTTTATCAGTTCGCACATCGTGGTTTGTACGATGTTGTTTTTATTCTTGTAATGGTTTGAATTTCTTAATGAAAACATTGGTGCACAAAAAAAAAATTGGTAGTTATTTCCGATTTGTATTACCCCCAAGCTTATTTAAAAATTACTAACGTCTACATTGTTTTATGGCATCTTAGGGATGTCCGTCTTCCAATGGTATTGTGGGGAAATATTGCTACTGATGTCACGAACTCTATACAGTTACATTCAGAGAAGCGTGTGATCTTGGTGCTGAGGTTTGGGAAGATTAAGGTTTGCAAAGGTACATTGAAGCAATATTTCTTGTTTGGTTATTATATATCACTCAATATTATTGTTATACATAGTGTTGTCTTTAACCTTACTTGAATAATAATTTGTATAGGATCGTTCTGTTTCGAACGCATACAATGTCACTGACGTCCAGCTCCATCCCAATATGGCTGGGGTTGAGGAATTTAGGGCCCTGTAAATTGCTTTTGTGTATCCTTTTATATTTTATTATTCTATTGACTATGTTTCATTTTATCTTATATTAATAATTTATTTTATGAAAGCAGTAATTATATTCCCTATGTTTCGTTTTATCTTTACTTCATAATTAATTTTACATAAGTTTTTGCTTACTCTTATAGATTAACTTCCACGAACTATACTTCAATTTAGCAAAACAAATAACACTAGTTCTTATAAAAATTGAATCTTACTTTATATAGACATACACAACTTCTTTATCCTTTATTATATAACATGTAATATTTGTGTTTGTGACTTTTCCCTTTCTAATACCTATAGATTCAAAGTTATAATATATTTAAGTCTCTTTACTTTTGCAGGGCGCAGATTATCACCTAGTATATATTAAAATAGAAGTCATTTAAGTAACTTTTGGTCATGTGTCGCTCATACATAAAGTTATAGAAAAATTGTCTTAATTTGATGGGTTGGCTGACTAAAATCCCCTACAAATATCCAAACCCTATCTAATCACACTCATATTATTACTTATCTCCTCACCGGACTTCATGAGTATATAACTTCTCTTCACATTGCTCCCCAATCTTTTTAATCATACCTATATTCTCCTATGTAATCCAAATTCAAAACCAAAACTAAAGGGTCTAAATTGCATTTTGTGAATAGTGATTTCCCATCTAAAAAATTTGATTCAACCTGACCTGACTCACCATATACTAAACTCAAACTGATTTGGAGAAAATTTTAATTAGGTTTTATGTTTCTCTTATTTATGAGACAGAGATGGCGAAAATTGGGGAGAGAGATGAAGCAAGAGTAAATGATAGAGAAAGAAAGTAATGAAAATGAAACATATAAGAAACATAGATGTAGATATACAAAGAAGAAACAAAGATGCATAGAGATGAAGTAGAAAGTATGGCGGATTTCAGAGAGCAAGAGAAGTCCAACAGTTTGGAAAATATTAACACAACTCTCATTGTTAATATGGAGAATCTTCAACCAAAAAGAGTGTTTAAAGTAAGAAACCCCTAGGGACAAAGAAAGTTAGAAAGGAAAAGCTCTAGAGTATCAACATAACCTCCTTCCAAAAAAAAAAAAAAAACAATAAGTGAGTGGGGGAAAACAAAAGAAAAGAGTTGAGCTAAGAAAAAATCAAAAAGATTGTCCCTGGTCAGTTGAATCAAAGAAAAGAAAAGAGAGTATTCATTGGATGAGAGATGAAAGTGGGTGTATCTTTGGATTTTGGGATGAAGAAAAGAAGGGTAGAACTTAAAGCTACTTAAGAAAGGGGTAGAAAGATGAGAACAAGCATTGTATGCATGAATTGCTCTTTTTCTTAGATAAATTTTGCATAATGATCTTGCTCTTATTCTTGAGTGTGAGTCACTATAAATAAAGTAATTGAACATTTTTCTTCACATTAGACCATCTTCTCTCACCAAGCCAAATGATTGAGATCAAATATCCATTTGCAAGAATTCACCTTGTGTGTGTGTGTGAATGAATGTGAGAGTTGGCTAAGGAACTTGTTGGTTGAATGACAATGTAACATGTGTAGAGACAAAAGAGTCTTGATAGGCCTTGAGAAGCTAGAGTGCACTAAGAAAGTTGCTCATGCTATTTGCTATGTTTTCTTTGGGATGTTACATTGAAGGTTAGAAAGTGTGTCTTTTGGTTATGAGTTCCCATTTTCAAACTTTTCTTCTAATTGACCTTGAAAGTTTACTTGTGGACAAGTAAAATTCTAGTTTGGGGGAGTTGATATCTTGTGTATTTGCATAGTTTTAGCAATCATTTTAGTTCTCAATTTGTCCAGTTAGATGCATTTAGAGTAGATTTAGGTGCGTTGCATATACATTTGTCTCTATTAGGTGATAGAGATGCTATTTGGTGAGTTTGGAACCTTTGGAGATGGTTTAGAGACAAGAATGGTGATTTTGGTTCACAAGACGAGGTCCCAACTGTCCCAGCGGCCAATCCAAACCGCTGGGAAAATGCACACGCCCCTGCCCCATATGTACTTGTTGCAGCGGCCAAATGACACGTCGAAAACCAGCTGCGACACTTACAAAAATCTGCACTTCTGTTTTTACCAACTTTTTATCCAAATTATCTTGGGTCATCCCATGCTTGTTGGGTCGACCCAGCTAGTTTTTAGACCACTATAAATACTTTTTAGACCTAATTTTAGGGGTTATCTTGTTTTCTATCTAATCAAAAGCCACTTTTGGGTGAAAGATCTAGTCCTGATCATAATTTCTTATCTTTGCTTGATTATCTTGCTCTCTAATCATGTTTAACCTTGAATCATCCATGGTTTTGGGGTTATTCATGTCTATTAGTGAGTAGACTAATCTTGGATTCATGGGCTAGAGTGATTAAGGGTGATTAGAGAAGATCTAGGGTGTTTAGTGCTAGATCCACTTGTTTCCTTGCTTGTTGAGGGTTCTCAATGCTATTTTAGTCTTGATCATACTAAAATAGATCTCTAGGCATTTCCTACCCACAAGGTGTATGATGAAATGCCTTAACCAACTCTTCAATGCTTTTAGCTTGCTTTACCTAAGAGATTAGTTGCTAAAGGAGTTAAGATTGCTATTATACTTGTTCTCCATGTTTGCTTTAGTAACATTCAACCTAAGAGATTAGATGCTTGAGTTGCTTTACCAAAAGAACATTCATCTAGAGATAGAGCTTGTTTAGCTTAGTGTCTAGGCATAAGGAAAGTGTTTGATTGATAGCTTGCTACCCTTAGATTGGATCTACATCACCCAAGATCAAATGTCTATCCCCATGAGTCCTCTTGCTTCATACTGAGAAAGAAAGATCATTACTTTATTGCATTAGCTTATTAGTTCTTAGTTCATACCATCTTTAAAACCGGATTGCACTTAGCTTAAACATGAACTTGCATTCCCTTTGCTTTAGAATCACCTAGGATTGGTTCGACAATCTTTTATACTACAACATTTGATTAGGAGCCTTGAAAACTCCTAACATCACATATGTTCCGCTAGATCTCTGGTTAATAAAGGGCTAATCAAAAGAGTGGGAAATGGATAATCCATCTCAGTATGGAATGACCCATGGATTCTTGCCCCTCGCCCGAGATCAGCAATACCAAAAAATCATTCCAAAGTTTTACTTACTTCACTCCAGGTGGATTTCTTCATTGATCCGGCTACTGTTTCCTGGAATATAGATTTTCTTAATGCATACATTCATCCTGATGATGTAAGGATCATAAAAGATTTGGCAATTAGCCGGTATCAGAGGCCTGACTCTAATGGCTGGGCGTTTACGGACTCCGGTAAATGTACTGTGAAATCAGATTATAAAATTGAATCTCAATTTTCTGATAAGGGCCTTCAAGAGGCAACTTTTGGCCCAGATATTATTCCATTATTAAGTCATACATGGAAACTAGAATGCCCGCCAAAATTGAGATATTTTATTAGGCAAGCCATTAAGGGGATTATTCCGGTTACAAAAAATTTAAGGTCAAGGGGAATAGTTTGTGAGACACAATGTTGTCTTTGTGGCGCAGAGAAAGAAACCATCAACCATGTTCTTTTTGAATGCCCACCGGCTCTGCAAACATGGGCTTTGTCGAGGATACCTTCAGCTCCAGGCTTTTTCTCGATCCCCTTGCTTTTTTCTAACTTTGATTATCTTTTCTGGAGACTTCCAAATGATTATGATTTTAACTCTTTTCTTTGGATATTGTGGTACATCTGGAAGAATAGTAATAATAAGATTTATACAACCAAGATAAGTGGACCACAGGAGATCCTTCGGATAACGGAAGTGGAAGCAGTGGTATGGGATGATGCTCAACAGTTGGATACTGATCGGCAATCGACAAGTAGAATGCATCATGACTGGTCTTTATCAGAGGTATCAAGGATTTGCTTCGTGGATGGTGCCTGGAGGGCACATGATAAATTCTCAGGATAGGATTGGTTCTGCAGAGTAAATAGTTCAACTGAGAAGCTGATGGGCCCTATGAATCTCCGAAGAAGCTTATCTGCTTTGCATGCTGAATGTGAAGCGTTGATATGGGCTATGGAGTGCATGAAGACGCACAATTTCTCAGATGTAGTTTTTGCAACAGACTGTTCTTAACTGGTGAAGATGGTGTCATCGTCTGGAGAATGGCCAGCTTTTGCTACACACTTGGAGGAGTTCCAATGCAGTAAGACTTTTTTCCCTACCTTCAAGATCCAACATATTTCAAAGGCGCATAATCAAGTGGCGGACAAGCTATGTTCTGTGTCGATTCTAACCGGATGAGCATACATCATAGCTAGTTTTTATTGTTGTAAAAAAAAAATCCCAATTTTTTTTTTTTTAATTTGGCTTTAAAGTCATAGATATCTGACCTGATGTCGTGAGTTTTCAAATTTAGACAGATAAGCTTCCCTTAAATCGTAGGTCACATATATTCGTTTACTCATACATCTATTGTATATTTTGTACAGTAAAAATTCTATAAATTAATAAATATTATAAACTAGGTTCAGATCCGCATCTTGCACGGGACGATTATTATATATATATATCAATTATTTTAGATATTATATGTTTTTACATATTAGAAATAATAAATATATATTTAATAATTACAATTCAATAACTATTACATATATAATTAAATTGGTGCAAACATATAAATTTTATTAAACCAAGCAATTTTTTTTCTATTTGATAGGATATATAGTTAATTTAAATGATATTAACATATATAGTATATTTTTAATATTGCTGTCTATTAAATGATGCTTTCTACTCATATGGTTTTTTTATCATTTGAATATTTTATAGCAAAAACTTTAAATTACTGATAACAAAATTTTTATTATGGGATTGATAGTTTAGTAATTTTTAATTTTTACAAAATTAAGTTTTCAATGTTTATTCAAAGCTTTTATCAAAAGACATTGTTCAAAGTAAATTTCAAAATTAAAATATTTATGTATTTTATATGGTATTTAGTTTAATTTTAAACGAGATATATATATATATATATATATAATCTTAATAGTTAACTAAATTAGACTTTTTACTTATATGATTTTTTAATCATTTGTATCTTGTCATAACAAAAAATTTAAACCATGGATCACAAAATTTGAATGTGAAACTTTTAACTGTTTTAATAATTTATTATATAGTTAATGTGGTTATTTAATTTATTTTAATAGTGTAAAATTAAAATAAAATCATAAAAGATACACTAAATTTTATCGAATTTTTTATTTCTCTTAGGATTAATAATAAAGAACATTAATAATGAATTTATGGTTAATTTAATAAAAAAAAAACTTATTGTATAATTAGATGGACCAACTTATTTTTCAAAGGATTCTAAGAATCATTCTAATGATGACACATTGCTACAAAATAAGTTGTAATGTTTCTCAATTAATATATAAGAGATTAATAAACTTTCTCGGTCCCGAAATGGGCCAATTTAAAATACGACACAAATCGATAAAATTATAAGATCATATTTTTTAAAAAAGTCTTATGTAAATATATGGTCCCATTAAAATCATAAATTATAATTTGTATATATATATATATACATTTTATAAGTAAAAAACTAAGCATTATATTGTTGGTTTTATATTCACAATCAAATTATCTCTATTTTTCTTAAAATTTCAATATATTTAGATAATACTTTTAAAAATTATATTAAAAACGACATTTTAATTCTATCAAACATAAATATAAACCAAATAATATGATAAATATGAAAGTCAAATTTCTATAATTTAATTAATGTATATACAGCAAAATCAACTATTTTCTTAATTTATAAATAAAATTGATAAAATATTAAAAAGGTAAATTTTTATAAATTTATAACTCTGTAAATTAAGAAAATATCACATCACAACATTATTAATTTATAGATTTTTTACTCTATAATATACATATACACTATGACCAACTCCCCTTGGCGCTAAAATATCTCATCAACTTCATATATCCTAACCAAACATTATTCGTCTATCATCTACCTGCATTAGCACATCTTCCTTCCTAATCCATAAACGCATATACTATATACATGAGCCGTGCATCATAATAATTGTTATCCATCAAATTCAAACAAAAATAGTTCCCCTCATACACAACTCAGATATATGTCTTCTTACAGAATGATCTTCCAACCACTCTCAATTCTTTTTGTAACTTTATTCTTCGCTTCACTTTGTTTCGGCCGTTTCGTGTACGAGTTTGACCCTGTTCCGTCCTCAGCCACTACGCCATTGGAAACTGACTCCGGTGGAGCCGTGATTGAGGCCGTGGCGGCCGTCAGAGGGATTCATATTCCGTTAGCCCCTTGTAATGGCACCAGCCTTCCGTTAGGTAATTGCGTCCTCCAGTAAGATCAACGACATCCATATTGTCACCAGATCACTCGTTATAAAACTGTCCAACATAATCCTTTGCTCGATTATCTTTTCATTTCTCTTGGGTTAAAATCCGTCATGTTACTTGCCATCTTTTTTGTTTTTGTTTTTTGATAACGTAACACTATTCTATTACTCAAACTTGAGATGGTCTTGATAGCCAGACCAGAATATAACAACCAATAAAATATAGATTTCTATAGAAAGACCTCGCAGTTTTAGCTAAAGAGTCCAACTCAGTGGAATATTAATGATTTTGAAGTCCGGAAAAACATATTTTCAGAGTCTTTATCCTTTCCAATTATATTGCGAAGCTTGGCCAAGCATAGGACTCCTTAATCATGGCGATCAAATCTTTGCAATCCGTCCCAAACCTCTGACATGTTGAATGCTGAAGCATACTCTCCATCACCCATCATAGTGCTCCACTTCTGAATGCAAGACAGATCTCGTCTTGGGTAATTTCGAGTCCCCATAAGTTGAAACTTCTCCAAGATATCCATCCAAACCCATCCATACCCACTGAATTGCGATGTAGATGTCCAGGACCCATCTATCATGCATATATTACCCAAGCTTAAGACTTGGGGTTCCTCAATAATGTGATCTTGTGGAATAGGTGACACCATCTCATTTGCGTTGAACCATGCTTGGCACTCACTTTCTGAATAACGAACTAGTTCCAGTGGATCCCTGTCTATCCCCCTAAAGAGCTTGTCATTTCGGGCCTTCCAAATATATCGGATTATCCAGGGATAAGGATCTCGGTCTAATCCTAGCACGACAATGTTGTTCTTTCTCGAGAATAGATAATCCATATTAGCATAGACACTCGGCACCAGAAAGATATCTGGACATGTTGATGTTGCTGATAGGGACCAAGCTTGTAGAGCTGGTGGGCATTCGAAGATGGCATGAGTAACAGACTCTTCTGGTTCTCCACATCGCGAGCAATAGTTATCGCATCTCATATTACGCCTTGTCAAATTTCTCGTTACTTCCACATGACCTGTTATCAATTACCATATAAGGTGACATATTTTCTGAGGCGCTTCTATCGTCCAAGCAAAAGCTTGAAGCTTGGTTATGCTGGACTCCAGTACTTCCTTCTCTTCTTCAGCCTTCAATAAGTTCTGAGCTACCCAATATCCAGATTTAACCGTGTACTAGCCATTTTTAGTGTAGTTCCAACAGAATGTGTCTCGACGATGAGATGAGCTTATGGCCAAACTTCTTATGAAAGGTATATCAGCCGGGGCAACATAATCCTCCAGTAGTCGAACATTACATTCCTTCGATTCCTGATCAATAAGGTTGCTGACTCTCATGTTCGGGTGCAAAGCTGGGGCTGAAGGGCGAGCCGGCTAGCTGGTGTAGTAGGGATCCAAGGATCCTCCCACACCTTGACCTCATATCCAGAATGTATCTTCTGTCTGATTCCCAATAGCAGTGGCTTTCGAGCAGCTGAAATACTGGTCCACACATAGGATGGGCTGCTACCAAGGATTATTCTCAAAGGAGAACTCATTCTGTAGTACCTTCCCTTCAACACACGAGCCACTAACGAATCAGGGTATTGAATTAGCCTCCATAGTTATTTTGCTAGTAAAACCAGGTTGAACTCATTGATCATACGGAAACCAATCCCGCCCTCCTCACTTGGTAAACATATATTTTCCCATTTGGCCCAATGAATTCCTCTCTTTGGGGGATTTGAACTCCACCAGAATTGTGCAATGGCACTTGCGAGATTTTCTAATATCTCCAGCAGTAGCAAAAATGTAGACATAACATATGTCGGGAGAGCTAGCAAGATGGACTTAATCACAACTTCCTGTCCTCCTTTTGAGAGCCATCTACCCGTCCATTCGTTCACTCTATTTATCAATTTATCCTTGAGAAATGCAAAGAGTTTACATTTAGATCTGCTAATATCCTCTTGACCTCTGTTCCTAGCCTCTTTCTCTAATTAGTCCGCCTGACCATTCTCATTTCAGAAAATATGAAATAGTTTTGCAGTATCGAAGTTATCTTGTAAACTTCGAAAAGTTTGAATCTCCGAAGAAAAAGTTCGCCAATCCATCTGGCTCGTAGTCATATCCACTGGGTCTGAGCAGTCCGTATTGAAGCGGATCGAGGGGATCCTCATGTCTCTCATATACAAGGCCGCCAAAAGTACTCCTTCCATCTGAGCAAGTAAGGCCCAGAGGTTTCTATTGCTCGCACGTATTCCGAATGATTCAACACTGCCATTACCGATCCATGAAGCATCGATTTGGCAAGTTGGGTTTTGAGTTATCCAATGGGGTACTGTCACTGCATATAAAGTATGAGGATCGTCATGATCCTCCTCCTCTTCCTACTCTTTTTGATTAGTCTTTCTTCAACTTTCTGTCTCGAGGGAAGCTAGTTAGAGAATGTCGATCGGAGAGATGACTTTTTCATTCTTTAAAACTACTGAAATTTTGACAAAAAAATAATAAAACATCTGAAATTTGAATAATATGAAAATGGTTTCAATTAAACTAACTCGGTTTGTGTGCAAATCCGGTTGGCCCGACGGTGTCGTCCGTAAGGCAAAAACTTATCCGGTTCGAACCTAAAGTCTTGTATCGGCTTCTCTGTCGGAGGTGATGGTTTGTTTCTTCACTCCAAAAGCGCAGCGAGGAGATTTACTGGTTGGTTGATTATCTCTCTTTGATTGTAGTTAGGTTTAATTAGATAATGGTAAAGTTCTAAGGGTTTTCATTGGGAAATGTTTTTCTGGATCCTTCATATGGTTTGGGTCTGATTCAAGATCTATCTTACTGTTTAATCAGAGAACTTTCTTTAATTTTTGCTGACAAATTGTGAGTTACGGTATGTGGGTTTTGCAGAGAACTCTGAATTAGGAGTTTTGATTTGTGGGTTCTGCAGAGATTTGTGATTGTTCTGTTAAATTGTGAGAGGTCTGTGGTTCTCTGATATAATTAAGTGCTTGATAATGCCACTGAAACCTATGTCAGAGGAAACCTGTGTGGGATTTGATGGGTGATCTGATTCTAAAAGGTTCGGGTGCAAGAGCCTACATTGGTCTACTACGCGGTGAGGAGCTTGGTTAACATGGAGAACGTTGCGGAGCCCAAAGACGACATATGGCCCAACCTAGGAGCCATCTTCACTGAGCATCTCGTCAAGCTCAAGATGAAGCCGTTCCAGTCACAGGGGAAGAAGAAGGACATGGTCGGGAGTCTACTTACTCCGATCATCATACACTGTAGAGTACCACTAGATGATGCTGCGATGGACGGCCATATCATCTACATGGATGAAGCCCACCTCACGAGTGCACAGTGGCTCAAGGATGACCGCTACTGGTGTTTCCGGGCTGAGGACGGCCCGTGCTTGATCCAGCTACCCCATCGTGCACTCACAGACTTCTCAGCAGGCCTCCCCCAGCATCCAGTTCCATCCTGACCCGCGCCTCCTCCGCACTCCATCGACCATGCCGCGACGCTACACGGTCCAGCGACCTGGAGGACCTCAGCCGCACCAGCCCGAGGCCGCACTTCCGCCATTCCCGCCTATGCCAGACATGTCTACACGCCCTGAGGGAGATTTCCAGCGCGTAGTAGTCGATGCTCTCACCCCATCTAGGCTAGAGTATCGAGATGTTGCTGTTTGAGCAGGAGGAGTGTGCGAGCCAGCTCACCATTAGCAGCAGGACCATCATGCCAGCGCAGAGGCGACTCCGAGGAGACCACCGACGAGACTACTGATGAGGACTAGTCCTCATATTTCTATCCCTATCTACTTATGTTTCCTTTTGTTCTCGTACTTTTAGGATTTATTCTCGGATTTATTATCTAATGTTATGACTGGAGTTTATCTTTTGTTAATCTTGCATATGTTTGGATTGTCTAACAGAGCTAACCTGGCTGATTGAAACTGATAGTGATGAGTTAGACTCATACGTTGCAGCTAGCACAAAATTTTTCTGTCTCTTCGCTGTCGATCGACGAAGAGGTGCTTACGTTGATCGACGGTAGGGCAGTTATGCTGATCGATTAAATGGTGTTTATGTCGATCGACATTCGAGGCAGAAGGGTACAAACATGCTTTTCTATTGTTTGTTATATGATTTCTATTTAAAAAGTTTTCAAAATGTTTTATCGAGTCAAGAAGGAGATAATGACCTTATAAGATTTTTGCTTGTTATCTAACCAATCTTTAGCACCATTCTAGACTTACTGATGGCAGATAGTACTAAAGATACTAAAGTGGATCAACCTGTCAACTATTTACACTTGCTGAAATTGTTTGAAGGAACCAAAGCTGACCTCCAACACTAAACCTGACACAATTGCTTGTCTTGGGGATTGGTATACATGGGATCGGATTCTTCAAACAAGTCTGGAAGGTAAAACCTTATATAGATTTATCATATTTTCTCTCTCTATTTCAACCCTAGATTATAGGTAAATTAAAAAAAAAATAAACAAATAGGTGTTAGTTTGGTGGAATCCGAAAAAGACTTGGTGGCTACAACCATTAAGGCTTGCTTCATAAGGATTCAAAAAAAAAAAATTCGAACGGAACTTGGTGGCGGCAATCATCAAGGTTCGATTCACATGAATTCTTGGATATAGGTCAAAAAGATGTGAACATGACTTGGTGGCAACCACCATTAAGACTTGATTCATGGAAGCCTGTCCAATCTTGGTCAATGATGGAAGAAGGCGTAGAGCCCCTTTGGGTTTTCAAAGCAAGAAGACGGAGTTCCTCCCTCGAGGATTTCCAAAGGTTTGCAGATGACACATCTCACTCACAGAGACAACGTTCTGGTCCGAGGAACTGTTCGAAAGGCAGTACACACAAGGGTAATGGTTTGGAGGGGTCCAAAAATTCCTCCCGACATCATCCATGAAGACAATCAGTTGGAACTATCGAGAGATAGGGAACGACCTCATTGTTCGATGCCTTAAGGAGATGTGTCAGAAGCAGCACCAATGACTTGTGTTCTTTTCTGAAACGAAGAACAAGAGGCTGCTGTTGCAAAACATTCAGGCCGACTTAGGATTTGATCATTTGTTTACTGTTAAGCCACTTGGTCTCAGCGGAGGTTTACCACATTTTTATATGGATGAATTTCAAGTTAATGTTTTATTTTTGAATAACAGAATGATTGACATTGAGGCACTCATTGATGGAATAAAGGTTTTTATGACGTTTGTTTATGGAGACCCTGTATTAGAACGTAGATACCAAGTTTGGGAACGTCTTACGTGTTTCTCAACAACGAGAACTGGACCGTGGTTTATTATAGGAGATTTTAATGAAATCACTTGTCATAATGAAAAGGAATGAGGGAGACAACGTTCTGACATCTCTCTCTTACCGTTTAAGCAGATGCTAAGTGACTGTAGAATGCTGGAGTTCCCATTTACTTGGAACATGCGATCCTGGGTAGGAAAGAGAGCAGGAAGAACAACTGTTAGATGCCGTCTAGATAGAGCTGTTGGAAATGAGGATTGGCATGAGAAGTTCCCTCATTCGGCTGTAAAGTATATGAAGTTATGGGGATCGGATCATCGTCCAATCCTAGCTGATATTCTCACTAAACCAACGAGAAGATCGAAAAAATTCAAATCCGATAAACGTTGGTTGGATAATGAGAAACTAAGGCAAGTAATTTTGGAGGGCTGGAAATCTCCAGATCTTCCTCATGATGAAAATATTATGGAGCATATATAGAGTTGTAGAAAAGCCTTAAGCCAGTGGAGAATACAACATAATGTGAACTCAGCAAAACAAGTGGAGGAACTTAAAGAGAAGGCCGAGGGTCTGTACTCAAATGATGATGCTACGACCGAAAAAATATCAGCTGCTTCAAAGGAATATCTGAGGCTCTTAAGGCAGAGGAGATGTTCTGGAAACAAAAAAAGTCGGATCTTTTGGTTAAGAGAAGGCGACAGAAACACAAAAAAATTCCATGCTCTGACAAAGCAAAGGAGAGCAAGAAATAAAATCACACAGCTTTTAGATGTAAATGGAAATATAGTTGAGGATGAGGAATGACTGATAGCCATTACTACTAGTTATTTTAGGCAAATATTTGAATCCTCTAATCCATAAGACATTGAGGAAGCACTTTCAGAGGTATCCACTACGATTATCGAGGCAAATAATGTGGATCTTACAGCTCTGGTCACTGAATGAAAGATAAAATTGGCACTATTTTCTATGCATCAAGAGAAAGCTCCAGGACCAGATGGGATGACAGCCCTATTTTATCATAAATTTTGGGATATTGTAAAAGGAAGATTTAACTCATATGGTTAATCAATTCCTTTTTGAAGGATCGATGGCAAGTGGACTAAATGATACAAATATATGCCTTATCCCAAAAAAAACCAGAGCGAATGAGATGTCTCAGTTCTTCCCCATTAGCTTGTATAATATTAGCTACAAGATAATCTCTAAGGTCTTATGCCAGAGACTGAAGAAAGTTCTTCTAGACATGATCTCAAAAACCCAGTCATCCTTTGTTGCTGGAAGACAGATCTCAAAGAATATTATGATTGCCTAGGAAATGTTTCATGCTCTGAGAACAAAACCAAGTGGACGTAATAAAAGGATGGCCATTAAGACGGATATGAGTAAGGCGTATGATAGGATGGAGTGGTCGTTCATTGAAGCAGTTATGCGGAAGATGGGATTTTTGGAAACTTGGATTGAATGGATTATGCTATGCATCACTTCGGTTAAGTACAAAGGTCTTATGAATGGTCAACCAAGGGGAAATATTGTTCCTGGGAGAGGTCTACGACAAAGAGATCCTTTGTCTCCTTTCATCTTTATTCTATGCACAGAAGCGCTCGTTAGCCTTCTTAATCATGCAGAGAACCAAGGGAAGATAACGGGTAGCGCGTTACACGCACGTGTCCCTTGGTATCACACCTTCTCTTTGCTGATGATAACCTTTTCTTCTATAAGGCGGAGCCCCGTGAATGTGAAGAAGTGATGAAAGTAGTGAGGAAATATGGACAAGCCTCAAGTCAATGTATCAATTTCGACAAATCCTCTCTACTCTTTGGTAAGAGGATTGGAGCAAATGTTAGAAACCAGATCAAAGATACGCTTGGAATACAAAACGAATGAGGTATGGGGATGTACTTAGGAATTCAAACACGGTCAAATAGAAGTACTCTTTGTTGAAACGTTTTGTCTGACCAAAACATGGTATAAGAAAATTGGTAGCCGACAAAAAATATATATGAATAAGATTTGGAAGCATTAAGAGCTTCTCTCTTTTCTTAGAGAGAGAAAAAGCGATCTCCTCTTCCCTCTTTATCAAACCCAATTTTTAGAGGGATAAAATTGTTTTGTTCTTTTACTATAAATAGTTTGATTAGAAGATCAATTATCATTCCTCATGTCGGATTTTAGTTTGCTAGGCAAACTTTTGTACTGCTTTTCAATACATAGTAAGAGTAACATCTTCATGTATATTATGTGTAATGCTCTGACTGTCCACGGCTAGTGGGCCTCCTACGTCTGCTCTCTCGGCATGTGGGCCTCATTCCGTGCGACAGACGATGCACTAATTTTTCGAAAGCTCATTAGTCTTGTTTACTGATCATGTCATTACCACATGACTTTTCTCCGTGCGTTGGCTTCATTCACATGATATCGCAAAACACTTTTCTATATGTCACCAATCATTCTACTACTTCAACTCAAGCACGCTTAACTCTGGAGTTTTAATGGATGTGTACCCGAAAAGGTAAGTACAGTTTAATGACATAGGTGAAATTATTAATTCTCTTAAACATTTCTGCAATATAACAAAAATCGGAATGTTACACTATGTTGCTCTGATATTGGGTTGAATAATAAAGACTCTTACTTGCAATTGAAGTTCAAGTATACTATAATATTATGCTTGAGAAAAAAATTATCAAGTTCTTTTATTAATTGACTTATGATTTAAAAAAAAATACATATTATATGGATTAAGTGGTTTGAATTTCCCTAAAATTGTATTAGGGCTGCGGGTTCATGTTATTCGGTTAGTTCGGATCGGTCGAAACTTCACCAAAGTGAATTGACAAAGATTTGGTTTGGTTTTCGGTTATTTTGGTTTCAAAAACATTTACTGACGTTTTTGATTTTGCGGTTATTTCGGTTAATTTTTTGGTTTAAATTGAATAAAATATTTTTTTAAAAAAATTGGTTATTTTAGTTGGTTCGGTTATTTCGGTTCAGATTTTAGTTAGTTCGATTTGGAATTTCAGCTAAGATTGGTAGTGTTTGTAGTTGTTGAACCAACCAATTACAGAACCGAACCAAAATAACCGATTGCGGAACCAAAAACCGTTTCTTTTAGTTGCCCAATTGTTTGGGTCAAAAACGGTCACGACGGAATTATCACCCGAAAACCCTCGGAAAAAACATTTCCGAAAGAGATAGTAAAAAGAAAGATATAATTTTCGTAAAAAATAACCGATACGAAGTTTTTACGAAGAAGTATCCTTGAAGATTCAAAGCAAACGAACCAAGCTCGGTCGTTGCGTAACTACCGCACATACACGCTGTCCGGTCGCTACATAGCAACCAAGTCCGAGCCGATGTCGGTCGCTACGTAGCGACCGAACATCCGACCCGCTCGGTCGCTACGTAGCGACTGAGCGATCGTCCCACTCGGTCGCTATGTAGCGACCGAGCTTAAACCAAAGCTCGGTCGCTACGTAGCGACCGAGCACGCGTCCCGCTCGGTCGCTACGTAGCGACCGAGCGTCCGTCCCGCTCGGTCGCTATGTAGCGTCCGTCCCGCTACGTAGCGACCGAGCTCGAGCCAAAGCTCGGTCACTACGTAGCGACCGAGCTCGAGCCAAAGCTCGGTCGTTGCGTAGCGACCGCGCTCTTCCGAACATCGATACGACACCAGTTCATGCATTCTCGTCAAACCATCAAATGCTATCTCCCGAAGACCGTAGCAAGCTCAGTCTATGTTTTCCGCTATTCTAAATCATCGATCAAACTTTGCGGATTAAAAACCGCGGAAAGTTCGTTCTTTCGCTACGTAGCGACCGAGCTCGAGCCAAAGCTCGGTCACTACGTAGCGACCGAGCTCGAGCCAAAGCTCGGTCGTTGCGTAGCGACCGCGCTCTTCCGAACATCGATACGACACCAGTTCATGCATTCTCGTCAAACCATCAAATGCTATCTCCCGAAGACCGTAGCAAGCTCAGTCTATGTTTTCCGCTATTCTAAATCATCGATCAAACTTTGCGGATTAAAAACCGCGGAAAGTTCGTTCTTTATCGAAAGAACTCGTAGTAAACGTGTCGAGTCGGAAGACGGCCCAAAGGGACCTAAAACACGACTCGAGGCCCATCCTACGATTTCTTAACCAAAAGACTGTAAACCACAGCACGGTTTACGCTTGGTCCACAAGGAAGGATAAATGTCAAGTTTCCGCGGATAAAATACGGAAGTTTTGAAGATAATTGTGAAGATCGGGAAAAATGGAATATCTCCATTTTTATGCTAGGACGGCTTAAGGGCAGAAGAGTAAACGTGTAAACCGACCTTGGAGCTAGTATATAAGGAGTCCTAGGCGAGGAGCATGAAGAGAGAACTTTTCAGAGCAAACTTAGCACTTAGAGCCATTTAGGCATTTTTCCGTTTTTGTTATTTCGAGCTGCGACTCAATTAGGTTTAGCCGTCTTAGGGTTGCTAGAACTAGGAATCTCGCCAACACCTCTCGAGCCTTGTTGTAAACGCTCATACGAAAATTCGGAATAAGTTCTTCTTTGCTCTCTTTTTCGATTTCTTATATGTTATTCTCGTGTTCTGATTGTTTGATGTGTGGTAATTAGCAGATATCCGGGTCCTCTGGGAAATTAGGGTTTTCCTAGTTTCCTTATTTAAACGGAAATCGACAGTGCAAATTTTGGTTCCCACAGTTTGGCACTAGAAGGAGGGGGGGGGGGGGGTACGGATCAATCTAACCCGCAAAAGCCACATCACTCTCAATCAGACATGTCAACTAACGACGCGGATAACGTGCAAACTCCTCTTAACGGAGGCAGCAGCACCAACCTCCACACTCCAGCAGCCAACGCCGCGACGCTCAAGGAGTTTAAAAAGATGTTCGCCACCTATGAGAAAAGGTCGAAAGAACAGGATAAGCTTGTGCGTACCTTGACCAAACAGGTTGAAACCTTAACGGCAAGGACTCAAGCAATCAGTCCCCACGGAATCACCAAAATCCGCGGGAAGAGGCTCGACTTCGCTGCCCCACTCGACAGATCTGGAATCGCGTGGGAACGACCTTCCGGTCAAAACCCTAGCGAGAAATCTCCCATCGAAAAGGGAAACCTGAAAGTCTTCCGCCCCCTGCAAAGGACTCGAAGGATTACGAAGCCGAACGCATTGACCTGGATCCTAACGATGTCTCCAACAACACCGATGAGGACGTCGACAAACATCCAAGAAGGACCATGAGCCGATCTGCTCGGGAAGGCTCCCCGTTCGAAAAACCGATGACGGAAGAAGAGGAAATCGCCTATTGGAACGAACAAGAGGAGCTGGCTGAAAGGCAAACCGAGCTCACTCGCAGTAAACGCCGACAGGCTCAGAAATCTACTGACGAGACATCGGATATCCGCGATCTTCGCGACTACATAACCAAGACTGCGGCGGAAGGGAGGGCCGTAAAGTCTCAAATCCATCATGCTACTAGTGCTGCCCCCGAAATCGATCAACTGCTGGAAGGAGCTCGAAAGACCCCTTTTACCAGTCGCATTTCGGACATGAGGGTGTCCGATCCGGAAAAAATCAAAGTACCAAAGTCTGATGGTACGGCCGATCCAAAAGCGCACCTTCAGGCTTTCCACATCGCGATGGGAAGAGCTAGACTGAAGGACGGCGAAAAGGATGCCGGCTACTGCCGCCTGTTCGTCGAAAACCTGGAAGGAGCGGCGCTCGAATGGTTCGCACACCTCCATCGCAACACCATCGGGAGTTTCCGACAGCTCGCATCGGAATTTCTCAAACAATACTCTGTATTCATAGACAGAGAAACTTCCGATGTTGATCTTTGGAGTTTCTCCCAGAGGGAAGACGAACCCCTCCGCGAGTTTATCAGTCGGTTCAAGCTGATAATGTCCAGGGTCAGCGGGATAAGCGATAAAGTGGCCATCGACGCGCTGAGAAAGAAGCTCTGGTGCAAGTCGAAATTCAGAAAGTGGATAACTCTCGACAAACTGCGAACGATCCAGGACGCCCTCCACAAAGCAACAGACTACATCATAGTCGAGGAAGAAACTAAAGTCTTATCGCAAAAACATAAGGCATCAAGACCATCCTTGAAGGACGTAGATCCGAAAGGGAGAAAGAAGAACTCTCGTAACGACAAGTACGTCCATCACGAGGGGGAAGATCTCCAAGGGGTGCATAATTATGCGATCAATTCGGATCAAGGCCAAACCACGGGCAACACGTGGACTCGCAATCAAGGGTATGACGAAAACACCTTCTGCGAGTTCCACCAGTCCCGAGGACACTCCACGACCAACTGCAAAGACTTGGGAGCGAGACTAGCCGCGAAGCTACTCGCTGGAGAGCTCTCGGGAGTAACTAGCGTCAAGGATCTCATCCTCGATTCTGATCGCCCTCCAAAAATGGACAGAAATCCGCCCGCTGAAAAATCCCCTCAACGAAACCAGCCTGGGGATAAACGCGGTAGGAGGCCGGACGACAAGGGGAACGATAACAATCGTCGCACAGTCAATATGATCATCGGAGGATCACAATACTGCGGCGATACTGTGTCGGCCATCAAGGCTTATCAACGGAAGGCAGAGTCGAGTGCAAATTGGCCTACATGGTCTCCTCCCCGAGATGGCCAAAATTGCTCGATCACCTTCACAAAAGAGGAAGCCGGCAGCATCGATCAACCTCATTGCGACCCGGTCGTCATAGATCTCGTCATACGAAACTTAGAAGTCGAAAGGGTACTCATCGACACAGGAAGCATGGTCAACGTAATCTTCCGCGACACTCTCAAGCGGATGAGCATGAACTCGGAGAAGTAATTCCGACACCAAAACCGCTCACGGGTTTTTCAGGCGAAGTATCGATGACTCTTGGATCGATCCAGCTGCCGGTCATGGCCAAGGAGATCACGAAAATCGTCGAGTTCGCGGTAGTCGATCATCCCGCTATCTACAACGTGATCATGGGAACCCCATGGCTCAACGCCATGCAGGCAGTTCCATCGACCTACCACCAGGGTCTCAAATTCCCAACCCCAAGCGGAGTCGCGGCTATCTGGGGATGCCAAAAACAGTCGCGGCTGTGCTTCCTCGCAGAGCACAAGTTAAGGCAAATCACGACTTCTGCAACTGCAAACGGCAAACGCACGAAGATAGATCGATCTTCGGCCAAAAACACCCCAAGGAAAGACGAATTAAAATCGTCTGCCGACGCAAACGCATCGGACGTCGAAACTCAACACGAGTCCGAAGCCCACGCTACAACTCAACAAGAACATCCGGAAAATAGCGTTGACCCAGCCACGATCGACATGGTCAAGGCGGACATCGCGACGTCTACCGCCGAGTAAAAACACTCGCGGCATGAAACAGAACTACGAGATGGCTTGATCCTCGAAGGGGGTACGTAGGCAGCTCGTCAAAAGACGAGTTCAGCAATCCCCCTCTCTAAAAAGGGGGGGGGGGGAGTGGGTGCGTATAATCGTATACTCCCACTTAGAAAAATCTTCATTATTGTAATCGAGTTTTTAGAAACTTCAAAAAACTTTTACTACAATCTACGTTGCTCCTTTTTTATCAAAAACGTTTACGCTTCAGTTAATCACAAAAACTTTCAGGACACGCCTGGAAACATTAAAACTCTTGTTTGCGGCCTCACCCGGCCTAAAAATCGTAAAATTATCATCTTTCAAACATGCAAAGATACACCTATAATCCCCGAAACAACTGCGAGACGTCGCAAAAGTTAAAATTCGAGGATAATACTAACAAATTGTCCAAACGCAACCACCAAAAAACCTTACACCCCGTTCGTCGATTGGCCCCGACGAACACGCTAGCCGTCTTAAACAAACGTAATTCAATCACTCTTTTGACCTTCAACAACGTCCAACACTAGGACGAAAGCGCGCTACAACAAAAATCCAAATTTTGGTTTAGCACTTCCAGTTGACTCTGAGAAGATGCTCGATTCGTACCATACAAGTCATATAAGCCGAGAACCTATCGCGGACTTTAGATCGGTACGAGTCAGAAAGAAATCGCAACAGGAAAAACGATAGCCGGCTAGTCACCGCACAAACCTTAACCGAAAGTAAACCTAGGTCTTGCCCTAAACCCAATGCTCTGGTCTCAAACATCTAAAGACATGATATCTAAAAGATACGAGATCCTAAACCATGTCTCTCCGTTCACATCTCAATGTTCCCGAAAATCGTAAAGATAAGTAATTTTTTACGAAAACCACGAACGAACTAACAGATTGAACATCTCATCGGAATTAAATATTAGACGACAACTCATATTTACTTCGAACCTACTCAGGAAAACTCAAAATAAAACATTCGTCATATATATAAAACCGCGTAAAGCAGTAAGGGATTCAAATCCACCAACGGTCAATCCCGATAAGCAATAAAAACGGCCAAAACAGGACCACACAAATCTCTCGGCCACACTCGGCCACAAACATAAAACGGAAAGACGAGCATCTTTCTTTCGATCACCACTCCACCTCTCATAATCCAAAGTCAAAGTCCCCGGACAACGAAGCACCGAACGCATCCGCGGAACGATCCACATCCTCGCCACTGTCGGGAAATCCGGTCGGAACCTCCTCGGTATCAGGGGAAACCGGGATGGAATCCCAGAACCCTTGAATCCGCTTGTCGATCGAAGGGATGAGCGCCTCAGCGTGGGCACGTTCGTTCATGCCACTCTTCATCAAGCTCATTTCCTTCTCGAACACATAGTCATCGCTTGCGTCCTCCAAAGACTTCCGACTGAACCGCGACACTCACGGAAATCACCCACCGAGGTAAAGGCATTCTTGAGGTTCCCATACTCAACCTGGAATTGAGAGGCACGAGTCTTCATCACCTCGACGATTTCTCTTTTGCCTTTCCTTTCTGCCTTACGGACAGCCCGCGCATGATCACGAGTAAGTTGCGCTTCTCGCTTCAACATCTCGCCTTGCACGCGAGCGAGATCTCGTTCCGCTTTCTCCGCTTTAAAATGATAGACCATAGCTTCCCTATGGCTCGCTTCAATGGCCGAGCCAAGCAAGTTGAGGCCCTGCAAAACCAATTAACGCAGAAAAAGAAATACCTAGGCAATCACAAATATTTCGAAAAAATCATACCCCATTGATGATTCGGGACCCTTCCGCGACGACTTTCGGCCTCGCCGACTCTTTCGCAGGTGGAGGAGCATCGACACCCGGTGGCAGAACGGCAAAGAAATCATCGAAATCCAAAATAGGGACCTCGCTCGAGCCACTCCCATCGCCATAAGCAAGGTTTGGATCCCATCCTGGAAGCATAGAGTCATCCATCGAGAATTCTATGTCGCCAAGGTCGATATCCTTTCCCTTCCAAGAGCTCGACTCCGGCACAGCTGCTAGAGCTACGACAGGATTCTGGTCGTCAGGTTCGGAGTCGCTTCCCGTGTCCGCAACCGAAGCAGGACCAGGGTGCACGAACCTCAGTGCCTTCCGAACCCTCTTCGGCGTAAAGGAAGTCCAGAAGAAGGGACCTTTCCTAAGAAGATCACTCACCGCAATGATGTCCTCAGGGAACGGAGCAAGAGGATTGATGAAGGGACGATCGTCCGGTAACCTCCGGAACAGTGGAATGCAACTCTCTTCGATAGACGCAGCGTCTATGCGAACAAAGAAGAAAAACTTCTTCCACGAGTTGAAGTTCGAGATGAACTTCTTAACCACTGACATAAAGTTCCGAGGGACCAGTCTATGCTTGTCCGTATCTTTGACGAGTTGAAGCCTCAAAAGTGCTTCAAAATGATCGACGGAAAGGGAAAGGCCATGCTCGTAGCTCAGGATCAGGATCCCAATAAGATGCTAAATGGCGAGGGGAGTCAACTGGCTTATCGCAACCTCGAAACGACCCAACACTCGGACGATGATTTCGGGATTGGGAACCACAAACGACAACGCACTACGAACGCCTCGTAGCAAGTGAAGTAACCCTCCGGGGGGCTGTTAGCACATCCCGTGACGGGGAACCAGAAACTCCACAGCATCCGGGATAAGGTAGAACGATCGCATGATCACGAGAAACTCGTCGGTACTCCTGCTTGGATCCTCTTTCTCGACTGCACGATGGTTCAGGACCGGGAACGACTTCTCTTTGGGAGGAGTCATCGAACCATAATGCGCAACCCACCATGCCTCATTCTCGGCGGGATTTACCGAGTGAGGCACGAACTCCATCTTCGGAACAATGAGCTCTTCGTAAGCACTCGCGGATGAAGATCCTTTTTCGCAATCTTTTTCTTGCTCGACATTTTACACTTCTCTTGAGGGAATAAAGGAAAAGGGTGGAGAGAAAGAAAGAAAATTTTTCTTAAGAAAGATCTTAGAGAAAACAAGAAAGTGAAAAAATTATGAAACAAGTTACCTCCCTTCTTATAGGCATGAGAATTTACTATTCAAGCTCGGACTTTCGGATATTAATCCCATCCAACACGCCTAACTTGCCAAACATGCCTAACCGCACGATAGGACCCTACGATGCATGGTCCTAACGGGCTGGGGGGCTAACTGTTGGGGTCAAAAACGGTCACGACGGAATTATCACCGGAAAACCCTCGGAAATAACATTTCCGAAAGAGATAGTAAAAAGAAAGATATAATTTTCGTAAAAAATAACCGATACGAAGTTTTTACGAAGAAGTATCCTTGAAGATTCAAAGCAAACAAACCAAGCTCGGTCGTTGCGTAACTACCGCACATACACGCTGTCCGGTCGCGACGTAGCAACCAAGTCCGAGCCGATGTCGGTCGCTACGTAGCGACAGAACATCCGACCCGCTCGGTCGCTACATAGCGACCGAGCTCGAGCCAAAGCTCGGTTGCTACGTAGCGACCGAGCGATCGTCCCGCTCGGTCGCTACGTAGCGACCGACCTCAAGCCATAGCTCGGTCGCTACGTAGCGACCGGGCTCGAGCCAAAGTTCGGTCGTTGCGTAGCGACCGGGCTCTTCCGAACATCGATATGACACCAGTCCATGCATTCTCGTCAAACCATCAAATGCTATCTCCCGAAGACCGTAGCAAGCTTAGTCTATGTTTTCCGCTATTCTAAATCATCGATCAAACTTTGCGGATTAAAAACCGCGGAAAGTTCGTTCTTTATCGAAAGAACTCGTAGTAAACGTGTCGAGTCGGAAGACGGCCCAAGGGGACCTAAAACACGACTCGAGGCCCATTCTACGATTTCTTAACCAAAAGCCTGTAAACCACAGCACGGTTTACGCTTGGTCCACAAGGAAGGATAAATGTCAAGTTTACGCGGATAAAATACGGAAGTTTTGAAGATAATTGTGAAGATCGGGAAAAATATAATATCTCCATTTTTATGCTATGACGGCTTAAGAGCAGAAGAGTAAACGCGTAAACCGATTTTGGAGCTAGTATATAAGGAGTCCTAGGCGAGGAGCATGAAGAGAGAACTTTTCAGAGCAAACTTAGCACTTAGAGCAATTTAGGCATTTTTCCGTTTTTGTTATTTCGAGCTGTGACTCAATTAGGTTTTGCCGTCTTAGGGTTGCTAGAATTAGGAATCTCGCCGACAGCTCTCGAGCCCAGGCTTAGACCTTGTTGTAAACGCTCATACACAAATTCAGAATAAGATCTTCTTTGCTCTCTTTTTCGATTTCTTATAATTTATCGTTGTTATTCTTGTGTTCTGATTGCTTGACGTGTGGTAATTAGCAGATATCCGGGTCCTCTGAGAAATTAGGGTTTTCCTAGTTTCCTTATTTAAACGGAAATCGACAGTGCGAATTTCGGTTATCACACCAATTGAACCAATCTTTGGTATCAAACTAACCCAAAACTGAACTTTTTGGGTCGGTTCGGTTTGACAAGTTCAGGTTGGTTTATACCCGCAGACCTATGTTGTATATCTCCTTTTTCAATCTGTGTATAACTTCCAGAAGGTTATACAAAAATAAATTGAAACTAGAAAATGTTAATCTTTCCTGACCAGATCCTTGCTGCCGACAAACAGAAGGCCCCAAACCTATTAAGTAGATTCCTTTCGTAATTACCTTTCAGCTTTTAGATGTGAGGAAAGACTATCATAAAACTCTCTCTAGAGAGACGTGGACTAACAATTATTCTACGCGCTTCCGCCAATCTTGGTTTTTATTCAATCCGATAAGTCATTTATTAAATCTATTAAGTATAACTTGAGTATTAAATCAAACAATCCTTGCCAGCCAATAGAACTATTTAAATATATTAGTTGCGGTGTCTTGTTAGCTAATGTTTTAAGAATAATGTCACAAGGAGCATAAGTGGGATCGTATTATTTTCAATTAATAATGATAATATGTGTCATGTTCCATATGGTTGTATAATGGAGTAGTTGAACATAATGTTGTCATTCTCTTAAATCATACAAGCCCAAATATATATCCATACAAATAATTTTATTCTTTATATACTTTGGCAAAGGGACCCCCTTTGGGAAATGTTTGACACACTAAACTCAGCAAGTCTTTAGAAAAAGTGAAAACCAAGATTGAGTAGGATTAAAGACGTAAATAAGATTATTATGTTGCGTTAATACTAAAATTTTGAAAGAAAATACTTCCATTAAAACAAGAAATCATAAAATAAGTATATAAATAAGCACACATACCCATGAGAATTTAATTTACTGTTTCCAACTTCAAAGTGAACGCAGCCCGAAAAAGGTTTCGTGAATATAAGTAATATATCCGCGTCCTGGATAAATTTAAATAACATTTCAAAATTCGCAATAAAAGTTTGACTTTGTTGCAATTTGCAAACCACCACAATTAGACACCTGAAGGCAAAAAAAAAAAACACAAAGTCGTAACATTTAAAAAATTATATATAAAAAATATCTGGACTGTATTTAACTATTTTCTGAATATATTGAAAACAATTTTCCGATGATAGAAAAAAAAACAGCTTTTTCATTCACATATTAATTGCGATGAACATGTAGGTTTTCTAATCATTTCCTGGAAATTCTATTTTTCTCTTTCTTCTTAACCATTAATAAAAAAAATACAGCCAGGGAAAATACGATCAATAGACAATTTTTTGGTTCAGTCTTCCGTCTTCTTTCTCCTTTTCTTTTCCTAACGGAAGTAATACTCCTGAGTTGTTCATAAAGAAACCAAACGTCCTATTACCAGTCTGTTCCTTGCTGGAGAACGTTGAAATTTTATTTAAAAAAACTCAAAAACTTAAAATCTGAGTTTTCAGTTTCTTGATCTGTTCTTGATTAAGCTCTGGTCCTCAAGTCTATCCTTTCATGGGACCGTTACTTCTCGTGGATTTCTGATCTTAGAAAGGTACTTTGTTCTGCCTTACCTTATGCTTTGATCTTAGAAAGTAAACCGTAGTTTTATATCTGATTGAATTAACAGGTTTTGGTATTGTTGGGTCAAGAATCAAAGATGGGTGTTGAAAAGTTGGTAACTTTGGTATTGGTTTCGTGCTTGTTCTGCACCTGCTGCCACGGATTCACGCCTCAGGACAACTACTTAATCAACTGCGGCTCACCCTCCAATTCCACCCTCACGGATCGAGTCTTCATGTCCGATAAGCTCGCCTCCAACTTACTCTCCTCTGACAACCAAGAGATCCTCGCGAGTCAAAGCAGCAGCAGCACCGACATCTACCAGACGGCCAGAGTCTTCACCGGAGTCGCTCGCTACAAATTCTCCGTCGCTCGTGGCCGTCACTGGGTCCGTCTCCATTTCAGTCCCTTCAACTACCTGATAAGCCCAGGATTGAGCTTATCTGAATAGAACAGAAAGGGAGGGAGAAATGACGAAGAGCAAAGGGAGAAGAGAAGAGATAGAGGTAGAAGTTGGGGATTTACCCAGTTTGATATTGTGATCGTAATCGATACCTTTCTCAGATATGTTTTCGAGTACATATAGTTGTGTAAAAGGCCTAGATAGTAATTAAATAAATAAAGTAAACGAAGCCCAATTGTTGGCCCATCTTCATCAGTCCGGTTCGTATCAATACTCCCTTCCTGAAGATCCAACTTGTCCTCAAGTTGTATGAACTGCTGTTGCCTTCTTGTATCTTCAACTTGTGATTGCCTCTGGTCAGCTTCATGATGATAGCAATCTCTAACTTTTGACCCTTTAAAACAGCTTCCTCCCCAACTATGTCTTCCGGATGTCCTTGTACCTTCTTTCTGTTCATTCCATTGCCATTAAAATTAGACACAGAGACAAGACCAATGTTCTGGCTGAGACCACGTTTCCTTGACACAGAAACCATTGTACCTAGCCCACCCTTGTCGTGATTCATTTCTGGTGGTCTTGGTGATTGAAACCAATCATAGACAAAGAACACCACCTTCTCTCTTGGATCAGAATTGATAAACTTGATAAACAAGTAGCGTCCATCTGTGTCATTTTCAGGTGCATCTTCGTCCAGTACCACTGCTGTCATAGTGTGATCAAGGAGCCACCTCATCTGCTTGTTGTGCTTCCCATAATCTAATAATGACTCAGAGTAAGCTCTCGTATCAGAAGTAGAGAGTACGATGTGCCCTTCATTCCGCATCGTTCCAATTCTAGCACCATTGTCTCTCCTGCCTTGCTCCACCCACTGAACCATTCTAAGCCTCTTTTCAAGCTTTACTACTAGAGCATCACCCTTGCCATGGTTAGAATCAGCACCTTCCGCTTTCATGTGATGGACCTTTCTCGTAAGCAACTCCAACTCTGAGTTAGCAGAACACTTTTTCATACTCTGTTCCATCTCAAGCAAGCAACATTTTATATTGAAAACGAATTCCTGAATCTTCTCAATGCTAACCCCACCAGGATCCCATTCATAACCAATCATAGGTTCAGATCCTTCATCTCTCTGCAGACGTAAATACAACGGCATCACAGCAGCATCAAAGATCACCTTCCTCATTTGCCTCCATAAACCTGCAGCTCTTCCTGACTTTTCTTTACTTAAACCTTCAAAGCGACCATCCATTATTTTCTCACCACAGAGCCTGAGCTTTCTCCCCGGTAGAAGAACAGTCTTGTCCTCAAGGCTGAAGGATACAAAAGCTGATCCCATGATCTTAACCCCATCACTTGAATTTGTCTTTTGACTCGCTAGGGATCTCTTAAGACCAAGAACATCCACACGCTTGACCTCGATGTACAACTCATTTCCTCTGTGCCTTTCTTTGTATTGACCCTTGCTATCTATGACCGAAGCGTCCACTCTTTCACACAGCTCTGAAGTTTCAGCGTTCCCCAAGCTAAAATTGATATCGCCATTTTGTTGTGATGTTAGCCTCAGCCACTGAACTTGACCTTGTTTAATGTTATCATTTAACATCACCGCAGGGCCTGGTTCCCATTGAAATCTTTGCAACAATCTGGTGGATCGTATCTCTTCTGCACCATCTGATTCTTTGCTTAACTGTCTCAGTGCCTTAACGGGAATGTTCAGATTAATCAACTCCTTCTTTCTAGTCTTGTGATAAGACCAATTTACTGAGAGCTTTTTCTGGAGCACAACACGTCTTGTGTAAAGAGCTTTCCGGTGACGTCTTCCTTTGAACCGAACCTTGTGAAATCTTCGTTGCTCCTTCTGTTGTTGACCCTCAGAGAGTTCAACTCGGATCTTATCGTTGCTCGTTACCTCTGGTTCTGACTCCAGTACTGTTTCATCCTTCACAGACTCCATCGCAGCATCAGGATCATCATGTTCTAGCGCTGTAACATCCTCAGCGAAGATACTTTGATCTCCTATCCTCGTATCTACATGACCATCTATATCCGTAGGCTCATGGGAAGTAAACTCATACCAGAAGAGATGAGTCTCTGGCCTCACTCCTGTGTCGATGATCTGCCTTTTAACCACACAAATCTTCATACAGTCTTTTGGATCTCTAAAACTTGGAGAGACTAGGAACATCCCCAAGCTCTTACAAGCTTGCGCAAGCTTCACCTGAGCTGTTCTCTTCTTCTGATGGTATTGTTTCTTCATTCCCACACACCTCCTCTGAAACGTACGATCTAACAAACCCTTTGAATCAAGAGTTCTTCTAGGTGACTTACTTTTCAGTTTCTTAAATCGAGATCTGTGGTAGTTTAGCTTGATCGGAATCCTTCTGAGCTTGCTACCTCCATTAAGCCTTAGATCTTCAAACCTTTTAGGGATGAAAGCGTCATAAGGATGAGATTCACCATACGGTCGCTTCCGCCGCTTCTGATACTCCTCACGGAACTCCTCATGCAGTCTCTGACTGTCCATTCGAAGCTCCTCACGCAGTTTCCGATCCACATCCATCTGTTTGAATGATTGTAGTAGCTTCTCGAGCTTCTCACTGAAAACCATATATATATTTTTTTTTTTTTAAACTCACGGTCAAAGGAACTTGAGCTCTGATACCAATGATAAGCCCAGGATTGAGCTTATCTGAATAGAACAGAAAGGGAGGGAGAAATGACGAAGAGCAAAGGGAGAAGAGAAGAGATAGAGGTAGAAGTTGGGGATTTACCCAGTTTGATATTGTGATCGTAATCGATACCTTTCTCAGATATGTTTTCGAGTACATATAGTTGTGTAAAAGGCCTAGATAGTAATTAAATAAATAAAGTAAACGAAGCCCAATTGTTGGCCCATCTTCATCAGTCCGGTTCGTATCACTACCAAACCTACCAAATGGGCTCTGCCAAATTCGCGGTTTCGTCACAGACTCATGTGCTCTTAAGCGACTTCACGGTTAAGAGCAGAGATGTAAAAGAGTACTCTTTGAACGTAGACACCGATGATCTCGTCCTCACGTTTACTCCCTCTGGTGGTTCCTTTGCGTTTGTGAACGCTATTGAGGTTATATCCGTGCCCGACTCATTGATCTCTTCTTCTCCTCCCCCGAGGGTAGTAGGCGCCTCGGGGGCCTTTCAGGGGAGCTTGTCATCGCATGCTTTCGAAACCATTCATAGACTGAACATGGGCGGGTCGCTTGTTACCCCTAACAACGATACTCTCACAAGAACATGGCAGCCCGACTCGGGTTTTCTCCTGGAGAAGAATCTAGCTAAAACTGTGTCTAAGATTCCATCTGTTAACTTTGTTCCAGGCTATGCAACGGACGAGACTGCGCCCAAAACTGTGTACGGTACTTGCACTGAGATGAACTCCGACCAAAACCCCAATGCCATTTTCAATGTCACGTGGGAGTTGGACGTTGATCCGGGGTTTCAGTACTTTTTACGCTTCCACTTCTGCGACATCGTGAGCTTGTCTCTCAACCAGCTGTATTTCAATCTTTACATTGACTCCATGCTCGCTGTTACCGATCTTGATCTCAGCACTTATGTGGATAACACCCTCGCTGGTGCATACAGCATGGACCTTGTAATGCCCTCGCCTAAGAGTAGTAATAAAATGCGTGTCAGCATTGGTCCTTCAACTGTTCACACTGACTACCCAAACGCGATTGTGAATGGACTGGAGATCATGAAGATGAACAACTCTCGAGGTCAGCTAAGCGACGGGGCATTTGTGCCAGGTGGTGGTGGTCCCAGCACTAAGCAGAAGAATGTTGGTTTGATTGTAGGTGCAACCGTTGGTCCGTTGCTGGCGTTAGCCCTCTTGGGAGCTTGCTTTGTGTTCTTCTGTAAGAAGCGGAAACGTGGCCAAGATGGTTACTCCAAGACTTGGATGCCGTTTTCGATTACTGGAACTTCAGTGGGAAGCAAAGGTTCTCGCGGAACCACGCTCACGAGTATAACTACAAACGCCAACTACCGTATCCCCTTTGCGGCGGTTAAAGACGCTACAAACAACTTCGACGAGAGTCGCAACATTGGTGTGGGAGGTTTTGGGAAAGTCTACAAAGGAGAGCTTAACGATGGCACTAGAGTAGCTGTGAAGAGAGGGAACCCAAAGTCTCAGCAAGGGCTTGCTGAGTTCAGGACAGAGATAGAGATGTTATCACAGTTTCGGCACCGCCATTTGGTTTCTCTGATCGGTTACTGCGACGAGAACAACGAGATGATACTGGTCTACGAGTATATGGAGAATGGAACGGTGAAGGGTCATCTTTACGGCTCGGGTCTTCCTAGCTTGACTTGGAAACAACGCCTTGAGATCTGCATTGGCGCGGCTAGAGGATTGCATTACCTTCACACGGGTGACTCCAAACCTGTCATCCACAGAGACGTCAAGTCCGCAAACATATTGCTTGATGAGAACTTCATGGCGAAGGTTGCAGACTTTGGACTGTCTAAGACCGGACCTGAGCTCGATCAGACTCATGTGAGTACTGCTGTGAAAGGAAGTTTCGGGTATCTTGACCCTGAGTACTTCAGAAGGCAACAGCTCACTGAGAAGTCAGATGTCTACTCCTTTGGCGTTGTTCTGTTCGAGGTTCTCTGTGCTAGACCTGTTATAGACCCTACGCTTCCGAGAGAGATGGTGAATCTTGCGGAATGGGCGATGAAGTGGCAGAAGAAAGGGCAGCTGGATCAGATCATTGACCAGTCGCTTCGAGGTAACATCAGACCTGATTCGTTGAGGAAGTTTGCGGAGACAGCAGAGAAATGTTTGGCTGATTACGGAGTGGACAGGCCATCTATGGGAGATGTGTTGTGGAATCTTGAATACGCTCTGCAGCTGCAAGAAGCGGTGGTTGATGGCGAACCAGAAGATAACAGCACAAATATGATTGGAGACTTGCCTCCACAGATCAACAATTTCAGTCAGGGAGACACGAGTGTTAACGTACCGGGAACCGCGGGACGGTTTGAGGAATCGAGCATTGATGATCTCTCTGGTGTTTCAATGAGTAAAGTATTCTCTCAACTTGTGAAATCCGAAGGAAGGTAATCAGAGATTGGCAAATGGCAGTGCCCGTAAAAGGGCAAATTTTTTTTATGATCTTGTATAAGATGTTACGAGGAAAAAACACAGAGGTCTTTTGTCTGCTCGACATCTTCTGGAGTATGTATTTTCTTGCAGATTGATTAATGTTCATTCCAAGTTGTCTAATATTTGTTTGTTCTTTGTTTTCAAGGATGTTTTTAACAATCTTGTTGTTTCAGTTATACTGTTAGGTATAGAAGTTAAAACTTACTACTTCATGTTCTGGTTTGGTTTGTTTTGTTTTTGGTTTGGTTTGGTTTGAGAAGAGGTTTATTATATCTTATATCATTTTCGAGTCGTCTTCCAACAGCATTGGTCTGGCTGGTTCCATTGGGTTGTTCTTTTTTAAGCACGGAGTTTTAATCCAAGAAAGAGTTGTGAACAAAGTGGCGGTTGCGTAAGGGGTGGGAATCTGCCAAACAGTTCGGGCTAAATGCCGAAGAAAGCTAGAAAGCGCTGTTTGATGAGCCTGCGTAGTATTAGGTAGTTGGTTAGGTAGTCTTTTCGGACGATCAGCCACACCGGGACTGAGACACAGCCCGGACTCCCACAGTGGCAGCAGTGGGGAATCTTGGACAATGGACGCAAGCCTGATCCAGCAATATTGCGTGAGTGAAGAAGGGCAATTCCGCTCGTAAAACTCTTTAGTCGAGTGCGAGAGTTGTAGTGCATGTGTTCTGCAGACCAAAGCTAGGATGGTCCAAGGACCACCTTACCGAACTTTGACTGTCTCAAAAATAGTCTGACCTAGATATATTCAAATCATCGATTTATCCAGTTTGATCCTATCAGACATCAATCTGGGTCATCTTTCACTTACAACCAATCCATTCAATTTTGGTCGACTCTTTCTAGCATCATCTAACCCAACCAACTCATCTGAACCGTCTAAGCTAAATTAAAAAAATTACATTAAACATATAATAACAAAATAAAATTATCGTATATTTTTTAAAAAAACATGAAGTAATTAAAAGTTAATAGTTCCACTTTGAAAATATAGAGAACAGTACTTTGATGTCAAAAAAGAAAAGAATAGTACTTTATAATTTTGTTATATAAATGATACAAATGATCATAAAACCATACAAGTAAGAAACCTCATTTAGAAATCATTTAACTTTAAATGTATATCTATTTTAGTATGGCTTAAATTAAATTATTTAATTTGACCATATTAAAAAAATTAAGTATTTTAATTACAAATTTATAAAAATACTTAGCATATTTGAATTGATAAAAAATTAATATGCTTAGAATTAATTTACTTGTTTTACGAATAGTTTATAAAATATTTAATTATGTGCAGGACGTGGATATTACCTAGTTTTACATGTATACGCCGATATGTTTGATCACTTTACAACATTCGTGTGCTTACATTTTACAACGGTTAATATACATGCATACTTTAACTTCTTCTTACATTGAAGCGCATTTTAAGAAAAGCTGATCGACAATAATTAGACAGGTATACACCAATAGGTTTGATCCATGCCAACATTAGACAATGACACATATACTATCTTGCCTTAGGGTACATGTCGCTATCAAAGGTTGCAGTCACTCTCAGCTCAACCGAACTATGAGGAGAGTTTGTGTCTTGATTAGTATTTATCCTCGCGTTTTCAGATTCAAGACACTCTTTAAGTTTAATGATAACTTGGGACATGTTAGGGCGTTTGGCGGATGAAGGATTTGCACATGACATTGCTACTTCAAGAGCTCTCCAGACAGAGCGAGGCTCGTAGTTCCCTTGTAGTTTAGGGTCCACGATCTTACTAGTATCTCCTTTCTTAATCACATATGTCACCCATTCTGCTATGTTTGGCTTTTTACGTGTTTGATCAATCACTCGCTGATTTGTGATAATCTCCAATAATAAGATCCCAAAACTGTAGATATCACTCTTCTCAGACAACTCACTTGTTAAGTAATATCTGTTAAACCAAAAAGATTCAGTGTGATTCACATATATTGTACAATTCCTTAACCACTTAAAGAAGGAGAACATATTTCAAAGTGCCAGCAACTATTTCAATTCCATATTCATCTACTTCAACAATTTTAATTAAGTAGATGAATATACTTACTCAGGATCGAGATATCCCAAAGTGCCAGCAACTACTGTTGAAACTCGAGATTGATCACCTCCAACTTGGAAAGATCTTGAAAGACCAAAATCCGCAATTTTGGCTTTGAACTCTTCATCCAACAAGATATTTGTACTTTTGATATCTCTGTGCACCATTGCTGGTTTGCATCCAATATGCAAGTATTCTAATCCTAATGCAGCTTCGATGGCTATTTGTAGTCGCGTTCCCCAGTCCAAAACGGACCCAACATGTTTTCCTAAATCACATGAAATAATTTATATATACTTAAAGCAGAAAAACATTACTAGAAGAAGAAATGAAAATCTTAATTGTTTAATTAATTTAGTTATCACTAAAATATTTTTCTAAACTAGATGCTCACCTGATAAATGCTGATGTAAGTCTCCATTGGACATGTATTCATAGATGAGGGCGAAGTGATCTTTTTCATCGCAATACCCAACAAGACTTACCAAATTTATGTGGTGAACCCTCAAAAGAAGTTCTACCTGATCAATAATGTACATCGAATTAACATTTACACCAAAAAATAAAATAATGTACATCAAACATACAAACACATATTTTGATTCATTTAAATTCTCAAAATAGAACTCTCCTTTTCTCAAAAATTTATAGCGTCTCATACCTCTGCCTTAAATTCTTTATAACCTTGTGCTGATGTTTGCGAAAGCAGTTTGACAGCTACTTGCTCTGAACCATTTAGGTTACCATGATAAACAATGCCAAACCCTCCTTCACCTAGAGGTTGTTGCAAGTTCTTAGTCATTACTAAAACCTCTGAATAAGTAAACCTTCTCCGTTTAGTCTTTATCCATGGTTCAGACTTACTTCCTGTACGTAAAGCATATGCAAGTATATAAGATAAAACATGCATGACATTTACATAGTGTTGAAAAAAATCTTCCATACTTGATGACATTTTCTTTCTCAACACGAATAAGAGGATGATCATGACAACGACAGCAGCGATGGAAGCAATGGGTGCGACAATCGTCACTGGAAATTTCTTCTTTAGCTTAGTATCTATGCATGTACTAGATAGACAAAGATGTTTGTTTCCAAGGAAACTACAAAAGAGAAGTTCAGAATTCATAAGACATTGAATCAATCTTGTAAGTTGGATAATGATTAGTTATAGAGTAAACTCATGCGAGAATTTTTCTTACTATAATTTCAGCCCTTCTCTTTCCCTATTGAGAAGACTCTTAGGAATTGAACCGCTAAGATTGTTACCGTTCAAGTTTCTGTCACAGTAGAGGAAGAGTCATATGTACACAAACATGATTGGTGTGAACGTGGTTGGTAAATAACTTTAAGAAAAAAACTGCATTACATGACCAACAATGATTTCATAGAGGCTAGAAATTCGGGCACCATTCCACTCAAACTGTTATTTGACAAATCCCTGCGATGTATGAGACAATGAACAATTATTTTCTGTGTGTTTGTTGCAAATTATAAGTCTGTAAAAGAAAATGAACAACAATCATACTTACAAGATCTCTAGATGGTTTAGATTCTGAAAGTGAGATATTATGGTTCCACTCAAGCCACTTGAAGACAAATTTCTGGTTATTAAAGAATATATCATAAGTTGAGTCAATATATGAACATTATATGTTACTAGTTTCCAAAGTTCATGTAAGATCTTACAAGGATATTATTTTTGGTGGCACAGATATATCTGAGATGCTACAGTTTAATCCATCCCACAAGAATTGTCTGGGGACGCATGGATCTCCTTGCCAATTGATTCTATTTAATTCATAAGTATAACTGATGTTCTTGATAGCAACCACTAGCGTAAAGTGAATCAAAGAATTAATAAGATTTAATAATTAGTGTTAAATAATCATCTAATGAAAAAATATTTTCTTATACCTTCAGTTTCATTTGTCTGAAGTTGTGGAAGCTGAAGAACTGAGTAAACTTCAAAACCATTAAGTAGAGGTGGAAGTGTCGATCTTTGGGTTTTTATCAACTGCATATGGCAGATACCTCCGTTGCATTCCTTGGGGATTGTGGTAAGCATAGTCTCTATTTTAAGATATTTAGGATTAATAGCATTAATAGTAATTGTTTCTCCATTCAACAAACAGTCAAATTCTCTAGTGTCATTGGCCTCTATATCTTGGATCTCAGCAAAGTGCCGATACAAGTAGATTTGATCATCAGGATTCTCCAACCTCCAAGTTATCATCAGTGGTCCATCCAGATTTTTAGGTATCGCGGCCCCTTTAAGCACAGCTTGCGGTGGATCATAGTGATTTTTATTGGACACATTTGCTGTTGTCGAAATGTGTGTCCAATTGTCGGGTTGGAAAAATGGAACCCATGTACGATCGTAAACATCTTTCGGGTACCTGTCACAACCACAATCATTCTCTTAGTATTGGGTATGTAGAGTAAAACGAGTGAAATTAACTATATATATAAATGTAAAGTTGTAATACATTTGTAATACATAAATGTATAGACGAGCAATGGAATACGTACCGAAGAAGAGCAGTGGAATTACTAAGATACATACGAAAGTTAAGTTTGAGGGAACCAGATATAGCCAAGTAAGTATCATTCGCCAATGGTCGTAATTCCAAGGTCGATATCATTGGTGTAGTTGCCCCCGTCTTAACAAGACAAATTTGCAAAGAGTTTGATCTTGAGATGTGAATGATTTCCTTACCTGAACCAGATGGTTCTTTTTGTAGATCTATGGTTGTCCACTTATTAGGGCCTATATACATATCGAACTCTGGGCTAACATTAAGCCCGTCAAAGTTTCCATAAAAAAACATAGCTCTAATTAGATAATTCCTCCCTACTTCTACCCTTATATCATAGCAATTTCGTATTCCATCTGGAAAATATCGTAGGGTCGAGTAGGGCTTAAGGTTTTCTGATTCAAGATTAGCCGGGATTCTACCCATCTTTCCACCTTGGATGAAGTTCTCATCTGACAAGAACTGTATTTCGGTTTCCGGCTCTACATAAGGAGATTCATTTAAAGGCAAGCCACAATCTAAAGTGATAAAACCTGTTAAGAAATGAAACACATGAAAAAAGTGTTGGGATCATGTATAGGTATATCAACGGTACAATAAGGTTAGCCAATTGAAAAAGGTAAGGATATTTGTACCCTCTTGATTTTGTGCTTCAACAAGATGAGTGATGGCAAAAGCTGCAAAGGAAAAAATGACCAACAAAATTCCATGAGGACTCTTCATTATCCCGATCATAACAAATCACTAAAAGACTAAGGCACGTACACATAGCATTATATGATATCATGACGTATGAGCAGCTAGCCTCCTCCAATAATGGGTACCAACTTACCAAGTCAAAGTCTACTTTATGAGAATAAACCTCAATATATATATTCAAATGTCTTTTTCAACGACACCGTCACAAGGTAATAATATATATTAAGCAAAAAAAGAAGGTTATTATATATATAAGTAGGCGGAATGTCTATGCATGGCGTACGACTAGGTCGTACATATTAATCATGCCGTATAATTGTAAAGCTTTATCATAGAAGTTTTAATCCACTCCAGTTATTTACTTATATTATTTTGCTAACTTTTGCTTATAATATGAGTGACTTGCTTAGCTTTGTTTTCTCCCAAAGAACTTGTCAATGTCCTAAAATAACAGGCTTTTATAGTCACCACCATAGAATGCATGAAGAAACAATCCATGCAAATCCTAAAACGTTTTTGCTGAATGTTTGACTAATCACATCACAATAGAATAAGCATATTTCGAGACAAGATCATCTTAACTATCTGAGCGCATATTTTCCCTGACCTTCAGTCTTCACTTAATTGAACGGTCATCTCCTACTATCTTCTCAAACCCTATAGTTTCAAAAAAAAAAAAATCTTCTCAAACCCTCCTCTCTTAACTAGACTGTAATGTTTTAATTGGAAAATGATCGAAACATTTTTTAATTGGTCATATTTATTAATAAAACCTATGGGCATCAGAATAGTTGGTGCATCGAGATTCCGGAGAAAAGTATGGCGAAGTAAAAAATAGGCAGAAGAACAATCAAACAAGCAGATCTGCTGATAAAGGAAAAAGAATGAGAAGAAGATTAGTCAGGCATATAGCCTCCAATTCCGATAGACATGAGCACGAAGATGTTTCAGGTGATCGGTTTGCCCATAATAAGCCCTGAGATCCATCGACAGTAAAGCTGGTACGGCCTTGGATGGCAAATGCTCCCGTGATCACTTGAGGGGGTGGAAGATGATTGTCCTAGAGGCTGCTAGCACTCGTGTGTGGACAATGGAATTTGTTTTTTGAGCTATGGAATGCTCTCGAACAGTGTTGCTACTCTTATGGCACATGTGCATCCTGTTTGATGCCAAAATGATTCACGATGGAAATCCCTCTCCTTAGGTGAAGAAAAATGTTTTTATGTTGAACAGAGAAAGAAAGCACACTGACTAGATGTTAGGTTAGTTCATTGATGATCTTAAAAGTCAACAGCTTACACGGTAATAAAAAGAAAGTATGGAGACAACTTAGCCAACAAAACCCTAAACCTAGTTGATTTGAAAGAACCAATTCGTAACTATAATGGGTTTACACGGTTTGATTTTGTAATCTTAATAACACTTGGTTTAATCTTCTTTTTTTTGGAACACAGCTTACTTTCCTTCATACTTATCTTTTGCGCGGTTACAATAAAAATAGGGAATTAGCCATCCCTTTTAACTAAAAACATAAATAACAGTATCAAAAGAATTAAGATATATCGTTCTTCATGACAAGATGACATAAAAGTCAATACAAAGCTCCATTGCGTCGATAAGGCCTTCGTGACAAAGTCGAATAGCTGAAAGATAATCACATAAAAGGGTGACGTTGAGAGCCAGCACCAATAGGGAAAACCATGGTAATCTCGATTGCATCTTCTGGTCGCGTACAGACAGTTATGAAAGATGGCATACCGATGAGTAAACTAAAATTAAAACTTAGCAATGAAGCCAAGAAGAAATTTCCTTTCGTAGAAAGAAAGGAGGAATGGAGGTAAAATACACTTTTCGCTAGAGAAGGATGATGAAATAAAAATCAGACCAGGTGAACCCACCGGTAAATTCATCCCAAATGAGAAACATGGTCTCCATCCTCTGATAAGCCAAAGTAGAAGAAATGGAAAGCAGCCAATAAGAAAGAGAAACAGGAACGTGAAGATGAAAGAGGTGAGCAGTGTCGGTGAAGGTACCCTGCGCCGACAAGAAACTGCTTCGCCGGTGCAAGAGAACATAGATCTTGAGAGTGTCTCGAACTTCATGCCCAGGAGGATAGGGATAACTCATGTACTAATATTTTTACACTTGGTTTAATCTAAAAATACATTTATAATTGTTAACCAAGATTTAGTTAAGCCATTTGGTCGGTTTCTTCTCATGGGTTTTCTTATCCTTTGCTTGCACGAAAGTACCAAGTCTCTAAATAATTTTTTGGGTTTTGCCTTTTCATCTTATCAGTGGCCCAACTGAGAAGACCAATGGATCTTAAATCTGGTCGGAATCCTCTTCTTGGGCTGTAAAAGACTTGTCTCCATCTTCACTTTGGAACAGATCCATGACCATTCTTGCTTGACTAGATTTTTCATCATGCATAGTTGGTAAAAAAATCTGGTCTCCTTGGTCCATGTTGTGCTCCAGTCCATTGTCTTCTATTTCTTCTCCATTTAGTGTCCAAACAGATCCATTTCCATCATCTAACTTCAAATTATTTGGATTGAGTCCTGATTGATTAGATTGTACAATAGTTGATTCTTGTCTAGTGGTGGCTGCACCATCCCCTCCTCCTTTAAGAAGATTTGACCTCAAATCCAATTCATCAGACATATTAAAAGTGGAGCTAATGTTGCCGGATGAGGTTGGTCTACGATCAGAGCTCAGAAGATGATCACCCGAAAAGTTTCTTTCGTCAAACCTCTCCCACGCCCAATCTTATATGTTGAGCCCTAATCCAGCAGTCACTCCGGCCTAGGAATGGTTACACCTCGACACAAATGGACGGGCTGAATACGAAGAACAAGCTCGAGGCGATGGTGAACTTTGAGCTTGGGCTCGACCTATCAAGAGAAATCTTCGGATATCCTCAATCAAGTTATCAAGAGGAGGAGAAGATATCAGAAGCTCTGAAAAACTTTTAGGAGTATAAGAAGAAAGAAGTTTGATAAATTAAAGGAGATTCACATTTCGGCTTACATGCACCTAAACATATTAAATTCAAGCTCGCCTTCCCTAAATACTTCGACATCGTTTTCTACTTTGTTCATAACTAGTTTAGTCTCATTCACATTCATAAATACTTGTAAATCATTTTCGATATTAATATTACATCGTTTTTGTTCTAAGGATTGTTGTCCACAAGTTATTAATTCCCTAATTTTACAAACAACACTACATAATTCCTAGTGTGGGTTTTACGATCCACATTTTGGTGCATCTATGGAGAAGATAAACATACATCATTCTTGCTAAGAACCATTTTTAAGGTTTCAAGGCATAAATATTTATCCATCTTATGCAATCTCCAAAACAAGAAAACATCGGTTGAGTTAATATCAGAAATAAATGACGATCCAATGGATCAGACCTCAGTTGTGTGATCAAACAGATCGATTTCATCCAAGGAACACATGGATGCTATAACGCTACCATCCTGGTCAAAGCTCGCTGAAAACAAGTTAAGAGGAAAACGCAACAGTCGACAATGTTCCCCCTCCACAACAAGATCATTTTCTACTTATACTAGACCATAAAGCTCGATAAATCACATGAAGATGTCCTCGTCATTAGACCTGATGTTTCTGCATGCCAGTTATCAAGGATAATTTTTGACACCAAGAGTTTGACCGACATCCTTTTCTATGAAATGTTCAAGAACATTAGGTATCCCGATTCTGCGGTAAACCTTGGGACAATGCCGTTCTTCATTTCTGATGGAACCACGACTTCCTATATTGATTCGATCCCGCTAGTTTTGAAAGCCAACGATGTCCAGCAAATAATTGAATTCACCGTAGTAGATCAGTGTACACCCTTCAACGCAGTGCTTGGAAGACTTGGCTTCATAAAATAAAATCCATACCGTCGATCTATCACCAATGCCTGAAATTTCCTTCTCTGGCCAGAATCAAAACTATTCGAGGAAGCCAAAAATCCTCGCGAGCATGCTACATGAAAAACTTCAGGAAAATCCTGTCTTTTGGCTCATACCAATTCATAAAACAAGAAGAGATCGTGAAAAAAGCATCCAAAATGAACACGAACTCACGACCTGCGAGTCTGGGAAGCAACACACCAGCTTGTTAACCTCGAAAATGTTTCCTTTGAAGATGTGTTGTCATTGAGAACAAACTCTCCCCATGTCAAAGTTGAGATTCTATCATTCTTAAAATGGAACCTCGATACATTCACCTGGTCGGCATAAGACTTGTCAGGTATCAACCTCTAAGTCACATATTAAAAACTAAACATCAATCCAATTTTCAAGTCTGTAAAGCAAAAATGACGAAAGCTGAATCCCAAACGAGCTAAATCAGTCAACGACAAGGTCGACAGTCTTGAAAATAGGATCGATAAGAGTGGTGAGATATCTTAATTGAATAGCTAATCCCACTTTCATTATAAAAAAAATTTTAAATAGAGGGTATGCACAAATTTTACCAATCTATAAAAAGCTTGCTCCAAAAGTAGTTTTCCATTTTCACACACAGACCGGTTGGTAGAAGCAACAACCATGCACAAATTGCTTTCATTCGTGGATGCTTTCTCTAGGTATATTCAAATTTTGATGAATCCAGATGACGAAGAGAAAATAAGCTTCACTACAGATTGAGGGACCTTTTTCTACAAGGTTCCTTCGGCCTCAAGAATGATGGTGCCACATACCAGTGCCTCGTGACCGGATGTTCAATGAACAGCTCAGTACAACGATGAAGGTCTATATAAATGACATGTTTGTTAAGTCATCTAAAGCCAAAGACCATGTAGCCCAACTCCAGGTATACTTCACCTTCCTAAATAAATTAGGAATGACACTCAACCCGACCAAATGCTCTTTCGAAATCGCTTCCAGCAAACTAATCGGGTATCTTGTAACCAAATGATGTATCAAATCTAACCCAAAGCAGATCCCGGCCCTCATAAAAACATCATCCCTAGGTCGACAAATGAAGTTCAAAGACTCACCGTAAAGATAGCAGGGTAGGTAGGCAGCTTAAGCTTGATCACAGCCTCAACAAACTAACTAAAAATTGTCCTCGACTACGTCTTGTCCGTGACCTGGATGCCTGAGCAGCCTCCAGGGCATTAAAAAAAAAGGACAAGCAACAAATAGTATTTTCTATATCAAAATTAAATAATATCTTGGTTTGACATCTTAAAGTGCTACCAATCAACTTGAATTAGCTTGCTGATTTGCAGATATTATATCTCTACCATCGACATCTTTGCACAACTACTTACTGGTTTTTATATCTAGACCTAAGACAACTTTATTCGAACTCGATTGCTCTGCTCTTAACTATTTTAACAATTTTTATAAGAGTCATATCATGCCGAAATACCTTTAACTTAACATTAACATCTTCGCACAACTACTTAGTGGTTTTTATATCTAGACCTAAGACAATGTTATTCGAACTCGATTTCTCTGCTCTTAACTTTTTTAACAATTTTTATAAGAGTCATATGATGCCAAAATACCTTTAACTTACCTTTAACAGTTAACTAAAAGGGTAAAAGCCCCCCATGTAATGTCATAACATTTTGAAAAAAACAAAAACAAAGATAGAAGACCTATAGAATGACCTCATCATTATCTGCTGCAGAAGACGGAAGATCATCATGCACAACTGAATCCTCGGAAACCTGTGGGAGATAAAGCTCTCCTAGAGACAGATCCGACACAGTGGCCAGCGCGAACTCGATATCAAAATCAATCTCCTACTCCTTGAGACGCTGAAGCTCGTCAGCTTCCTGGATTTCACCCCCACGATTTTACCGTCTTGGTTTAAGTTGGTCCTTTTAAACCAACTAGAATAAATAGGATTTGATTTTCATAAACCAGTTAAAATACATTTTTTTTCATGATCAGAACATGATTTGGATCTTTTAAAAGGAAAGTATGCACGATTTGTAAATATACCACTTTAAACTTAATAATACACAGCTTCTGTCTTCAAATTTGTCTCCTTTGAGAGACCATCTTACCCTTTGTTCGCGTGGTGAACATCATCCTTCACACTAAGGAGAGTGATCTCATGTGAATCATATTTGTCACTAAGCAGGGTGATCATGTGCCATAAGAATAGAAAAATATCATGTGAGCGTCGCATAACTTAAGGAGAAGTTAATCTACTTTAAAGGCTCTAGGACTAGGATTATCCCCCATACCATCTTCAAGTGATCTTTTGGGACGAGACTTAAATTTAAGACCTAATCAAGAGGCATCTAGCTCTTTGAGCTATCTTAGGCCGCACCAGGTACCCTTCTCCTTTGCTTGCCCGAAAAGCACCAAGTCTCTAAGTGCTTCTTTATGGTCTTTGGCTCTTGATCTTGTAGTTAGCCCAGCTGAGAATACCAATGAATCCTCAATCTGGTCATCAGCCGGCCATAAATGTTTTGCACGCCCATCTTCACTTTGGAATTGATCCACCACCATTTGGCTCGACTAGATTGTTAATTATGCATAGTTGAATGGGCAATCTGTTCTCTTTTGCCCATGCGAAGCTCCAGTCCATAGTATTTCATTTCCATCATCTAGCTCGAACTCGTTCGAAATGAGTCATGATCGACTAGACTTATCAGTAGTCGAGTATTGTCCAATGGTGGCCGCACCAGAAGTTTCAAAGAAGAAACTGCTCTTGGAGGATTACCACGGCCACATTTTGGATACCTTAAGAAAGTAACCAATCCTGAGTCTATGATACCAAAATACTCTGTCAAAGTCTCACCAATAAAAAATAAATAAACACCACGCACAACCCTCAAAATCAATCCATCCAAAAGCAAACTCCGCCTCTGACAAGTTGGTCACCAAGAGGAACCATCATCTTCACAAGAAACACCGCCATCTCCAAAGTCCCCCACAACATCAGGAACAAACCCCCTAACTGACTCAACAAAACCTTTTATCTAAATCTTTGACTATTTTACGAAATCCTAAGTAGCTTCTTTGTCGTCCTCTAGCAGAGATAACCATTGTTAAAGCCGGTCAAGGAGTTGCTGAGGCCATAGAGGTAACGTAGAGCACTGCCACGTCATAGACCACACCACACGCTGCATCAAAGACTACACTACACCAGGCCCGGCCCTGACCTAAAGCCCAACAAGATAGGGCTTTAGGCGCCAAAATATATTAGATTTTAAGGGGCGCCAAATTTGTCAAAACTCTATATAGTACAGTGGCAAAAGCTGGTTTTCTAAACGCCTAATAACTTGGGTTCAAACTAGCATACATATATATGGGGCAAATTATTTTTTTTTCTGCTTGGGGCATGAGATGATGCTGGACCGGCACTGCACTACACACCACATAGAGGAAGAGATGTGCCTCTGGAGAAACAAATTTGCAATTGTTCCGGCATTAAGATCCGAAGCAGAAAAGTATAAAGGAGAGAGAGGAGGCTCTCACGGACCGACAAGAGACACCCGAGATCGGAGAAGACCTTCAGAGCTGGAAAACGATAGAAAACTCTAAAAAGAAAATGAGTGGCACGTGATATATACTCTCACTGAGTTTCTTGAACATAATGTCAGTTTAAAATGATCTAAACCATAATCCACGTTAAATGCAGTGTATGTTATTTTGGATAGGATAGTTCAGACTCAAATATACTTTATTTATTTCGAATAGTATAAGATATTTAGCAAAAAATGAGCAATTACAAGATTATATATGTATATTTAATATAATAAACATAAAATTTGGTACAAAATATGAAAAACAAATTTATATTTTCCATAAGAATTGATAAGTCAAATAAATATAAAAACTTCTTAAACATCCATTGAAAAATAAGAGAGGAAGCATAAAACTTGACACTCTTTAGATATATTTAAACATCTTAATAAAAATCAACTACCAAGAAAAAAGTCAACTACCACTCTCTGTCCCTCTTTGATCATTTCATACCTACTGATGGTGGTTGCTATTAAAAACATATAAATTCCGAAATTGATAGGTTCTTTAAAGTAATCAAGACAAGTTGAACATTTTCTTATACAATTTTTCCCACTAGCAAACATATTATACTAAATGTGTTTACACAATTTTATCAACTGGTTGTTTAATTTATTTTTTTGGGTATCAACACATCTATTCACGTTCAGAAAATTGACCTGGTACTTGGTATGGTCTTCTGCGTGAAATGTCGAAAGGTTTTTTCTGCCCATGCATCATCGTTTATAAACTTCATTTATTGTTCAAAACTTTCTTCTTATTGTTTGTAAATCAAGAGAATATGGAGAAATCCCATGGGCTTTCGATGGTTGCACTTATAGTAACATTCGCCATGATTTACTTTGGAGTTGATTACACTCATAGACACTTTTTGACTTTCCTTTACACTTAGAGACACTTCTCACATGTGACACACTTTATTGTGGGCCAGCTATAGAATGTGGACAATTTTACCCTTAATGAAAATGATAATCGTGGACACTCAGATGATGTGTGAACGTTTGTTGTGTGGATGAGAAATTTTCTTTGTGGACATAAACTGCTAATTTGGCGAAGATTATAGTTTGGAGTGGAATTTATAGATGGCATGAGAAATGTGGATGTGGTCATAACTATATACATGTTATAGAAAATTCAATAAACGAGAACACAAATTGCATAATATATTGGACCGACATTTGGATTATGTGTGATATGCAACAACAAAATAATAATCTATGTTGTAAACTCAGAAAGATGGAACAAAAGATATTACATATATGACAACAAAACAGATCTTTGTATGCAAATGTATAGAGATTAGAAGCTTCCAATATAACCATGACATAGCTCTCATTACTGTAATATCAACTACAATGTTATTAATCGGTTAATTGGTTGTGGACGCCTCACCTGCACCCACTTCACCAAACAAGACATCACCATAAGTCATCCCACTAGTCCTCGGAGATCATGTCCACATGGAGCAATACCACAACGTCCCATCCACATATCACCCATCCCAACATCAACCGTCCACACACAACCCATCCACGAGCCAGCTATCCACATGCCACCCATCCACACACCACCTGTGTACCCCTCCGGAGTCCACATATTCCACCCATCAAAATTAAAATTGAAACTTTGCAGATCTGGGTTTTACAATCCATAACGACACTAAGAAACCAACAATACAAAAATGAATCTTGTAGAATCTAAACTTGGATAAACAAATTTATACCCCACAGATAAATACGGTATGAATTGTGAAGAAACTAACCTCACTTTGTTTCTGGGTTTTGTTAACAAAATCAACTTTTTTAACTCTTGTTATATGAACTGTTTGAAAGAAAAAATATGACAGACAAAACGAAGATGAGTTTGGTTTTCATAGTGTTCTACAAATTGAAGAAGATGAAAAAACTTGAAATTCTAAAATAAATGTGAGAAGTGAGTAAAGTAAATCTGAATTTTGAAAATAAAGATAGAAAAGAGATTAGAGATTCAAATTTGTATTTTTAATTAGTTTTTTATTTTTATCTACTTGAGATGAGATAGAAAAAAATTATAGGTGTATCTTAGTTGAGGGTAGAAAAGACAAATTACATAGAAAAAGTGTGTTGCAAGTGGGAAGTGTCTTCAAGTGTAATTCCAAAGTGATAATGTGTCCTATGAAGTAAATTTTTCAAAAAACATTTCATGAAATGCGAGTTAAAATACTCAAATCTCACTCAACCACTTTACGAGCAACAACGAAGTCTACAATCATACGTCATCCTAACAACATCAACAGAAAGTGCGAGCACTGCAATTTCTAGAAGAAAATAACAAAATTCATCTAATTCATATAATAATACATCAATCACTTTTTGTTCCTTAACATAAAACATCAGACCATCTCCAATGGTTCACTCTATTTTTTACTCTAAAATAGAGTAACTCTATAATAGAGTTTGAGTTTGCTCCAATGGTACTCTATTTTAGAGTAAAAAATAGAGTGATGAACAAAAAAAAACAAATTACTCTATATTTGGAGTAAACCTATTTTTTACTGTATTATAGAGTGAGAAATAGAGTACCATTGGAGCATTCTTTACTCTAAATTCTATTTTAGAGTGAAAAATAGAGTGGGGTTGGAGATGCTCTCAGATCGCAACAACTATTATATACTTCACAGTAACAAATATTTATGGATTTATACTGACCAAAAATAATAATAAAATTTAATCACTCCTTCGTTATTACTATTATTCGACTATTTCTTTTTTCTCAAACATATATATATTCCTGATAATGGATGTAATGATCCACAAACAAATGACCAAATTCGTGTTTCATAATTTTAGCACAATATGGATTGGTCTCGACTTTCTTTCAGCTTTCACAATAAATAAAATTGAACCACATATTCTTTTTTTTTGAAAATTACAACGAAGAGAATTCAAGCTATAAAAATGTGAAACTCTTGGAAAAAGGTATTGGTTATTTTTACCTTCAATTTCTTCAACTATATCCATATGAAATATAAAAAATATGAACCACTCTTTATTTTTTTATTTTAAATTTTATGTTCTCTTTAAAAAGAAGCTTTAGTGGTTCCTTCAGTCCAAACCAACAAAATTTATTAAAATTTACAATATGATCCCCGAAAACAAATTAATTTTATTATGTTCAATTTAAAGTAATTTTCAAATATTTTATAAAATTTAAATATATTTAAATATCAAATAATTTTATTGTAAACTTACCCGCCCGTAGGGCGGACCAACCCCTAGTTTGTTAATAACTTACTGATCAGATTGAGCATTTGGTGCATTGTTAACGTCTTTAAGAATTTGTACCTAGATCATTTTAAACTCATCTATGACTATATTTTAGTAGTAAAAAATTTTCAACCGCAAGATTAAAAATATCACTCAGTTGCAACAATAATATTCACATATTATTCAATATTCACATTAATTAAAGATTAATTCTAATCAGTTATAACCTACGTTGCACGGAAGCTTCATCGGAGGTCCGATTGATTATCGTGTGAGTAATAAAATATAGGATCTTCTACGCATACATTTCAAAGCTTGGAGATCAAGATCACATATTTATTTTTGCCGAGACCTTCTCAAATGGTTTCCTACATTTGTCGAAGCCAGTATCTAGAATACGGTCTAGGCGCCCACATAGGCGGCATTTAGGCGCTATACGGTAGCCAATCGTACTGTTTTTATGTTACACAGTGTTTTATGCGGATTTATATAATTTGGGCGAATAATAGCGTTTAGGCGGACATTATGCGGTCTAAGCGGATGCCTAAGCAGATTTTAACCATTAATATTCAAAAAATAAACTATTAATATTATTATATTTTATTAATATTATTATTTATATTACTTTTACTTATTTTATATATTTATATGATTGTAGATATTAGTATAATTCTCGCAAAATTATTTTAAATTTATAATCTTTATATATTTAAAATGGCTTTAATTTTTATAATTTAAAACTATTTATATATTTTAAACTATATACTTACATATAAAATTGGATTTAAAATATATTTATGTTCAGTTTTTTCAAAAATAATGTATATATATTAATCTTATACTTATATTTCGTGTAAAATTATATATCCGTATATACCCCATTTAGGCATCCGCCTATACAGCTAGGCGCTATACAGTCATCTAACGCGTAATGAACGCCTAACGAGTTTTAGAACACTAGTCGAAATAGAATCACCTAATATACTTATATTTTCCATAACAACTAATTCATAATATCATATAATATAGGGTGTTTTTCAAAACCAACCCATTTTTTCAAGTCAAACCTAAAACCAACCCTTTTTTTTTTGTCATTACTATTCATCAATGAATTTTCCATACTATCCTTATGTTTTTGAATTATTTACAAAACTGCCATTATAATTTATTTTTTTATTAATTTCGAAATTAACAAAAAACCAAATACATCCTAACAATTTCTTCTTATTTACAATAATGCCATCATCATCAATTTTTTCAACCACCATGAACCACCATTTTTGAACTCTTAAAGCTCTAAAATTCAATTTTCAACCACTTATCTCTCATTCTAAACTAATAAATCTTCATTTCCTTTCATTTCCTCTACATTTCCATCTAAAAATCTCTCATAACTTTCATTTTCATAATCACAAACTTCATATTTTCGAGTTTCTTCATCAGTAAATCGTCAAAAGTGCTTTTTTTTGCTTATGTTTGGAGTTTGGACGGTTGAAAAGGTTGGAAATGAGTTTTATACCGGAAAAAGGTAACTATTTACATGGCTTTCGTCATTTTTCAGATCTGTGTCGCGATAGTAGACTGTTTTGTATGTCTACGCCTATGTGTAGACTTACGATGCAGTCTACTTGTCAACTCACAAGTCAGTATTGCAATTGACCAAAAGAAATTTTTTGGTAACATAGACTTTCCTAGCAGTCTACGTCTTTACCTTTGACAACAAAAACAAAAATTTAGGTAGACTTACTAAAACGTCTACGCAAAAGAGGTTAATTTTGCATTTGACCGAACTTTTGACTTTTCAAAATAGACTTCATAGGATGTCTACAAAATGTAGACTGCCCGAGAAGTCTACAAAAGGTCAGTTTTGTATTTGACCAAAACTTTGATTTCGTTGAATAGGTTCGTTTTGTGTTTGACAAAAAAGTTTAAAAATATTTCAAAAATTTATTAAATTGTAGACTTCATATGCAGTCTTCTAATATTAGAAAAAAAATGTAGACTTCGTGTAAAGTCTACTTTTTTATTTTGGTCAAATGCAAAACTAACCCGTCGGATTTGAAAGAGACTTCATGCGAAGTCTTCACACTTGTAGATGTTCATTTCAATCTACTCGTTGAAAGTCAAACATGGTCAATTGCAAAACTAACCTCTTTCAAAAAAATTCAAACATGCAGACTGCATATGAAGTCTAATTCTGAAAGTCAAATCCTAAGTGAATTCTGGTCAATAGCAAAAACTAACCTGTTTAAAGTGTAGACTGAAAATGAAGTCTACTTTTATGAAATCACAACTTTTTTTCAAATATAAAAAGTAACTCGTAAAATTTGCAATTGCAAAAACTAACCCAAAAAGTAGACCTATTTGACAGTCCACATTAGTAAACTGAAAAGAACGTCTACATCTCCTTAGACTGAATATGGAGTCTACATAAAAAAATATATTAAAAGTGAATTTGTGTATTATTCATTAAGTTTTTTTAAGATTTTTTTGTTTGACAGTGTGTGTTAAATAATCCTAATGGGTTTGAGTGATTTTGAAAAAAAAATCTGTTATAGTTATGAAAGTATAATACATTTGATTTGACTATTTTGTTAGCTAATAATTGTAGACGTATTTGTAAGTCTACGTTTATAATTTTATCAAGCATAAAATATTTGTTCACTAATTATGTAAACCGTATGTTTTACAGAAAATAGTTCAGTTACGGAGAATAGCTGGTGAAAGACTATTTGTGAGACTTTGAATAACTGTGTTGAACTTATGAGATGTCTTATTGCTTTGGAGTTGTCTTATGTGTTAAAGTTGTGTTGATACTCCTATGAGTGCCACAAATGATTGCAATGCAAGAACTTGATCAAGTTATCCAAGACATAATGACATATTAATTTTTGAATTTGTGTATGTTGAAAATGTCAATGACGAATACAAAACATCAAGTGTATTAACCAAGTCTACTTTATGCTGAGTAGACTTCAATATTAGTCTTCTTTTACATAAAATTATAAGAGAAATCTCCTAGAAGCAAACTACACAAATTTGTTACACCAACAATACATCATTCTGATACAAAATAGTTTACTCAAATCTTTTTTGTGCTTTTCTGATTAAGTAAAACAAGACAACTCAGTTTTCATCAATAACAAACTCTACTGCTTAGAAAACGATATAAAGACAACTCTACTGCTGATCTCCCAGTGTCTCGGTTACTTGTACTGATATCAACATGATCATCTGTTACATACACGATTGTATTTGACCCATGAGCTGTTAAAACCCTGGAAATTTTTGAGAGAACCATTAGTTCAGCCATCATACTGAAACCAAAGAGACAAATCCTTATAGAGTAAGATGATTGCAGAGCTTACCTACAGTTTTCATGAATTGGGAGACATGCTTCATGAGTATTGTTTGTGAGACGATCCTTTTGAATCTCTTCGGTTACTCTATATTCAAACTTTCCTACAACACAAAAAGGACAAGGAGTTAAACCCATGCCATACTCCATGTTCTTTGGCTGTAACAATCACAAAATTAAAAAGATGAAAATAATTTACTTTTATGTTCCTAACATCGATGAACCCATTCTCTTTGATTCTCTTAAAGTAATCCTTAACATGTTCAATTAGCATAAACTCTAGATTTAATCTTTGACAGACAGAGACTTTATGTGAATCAAACATGTGAATTAGTTTGCATAAGAAGTCACCTTCACAGTCAATAAAAATCTGAAACACTTCTGACCAAAATATATAAAGAAACCAACTGAGATACAATCATTAAGAAACCAGAGTCCAGACACAACAAAATAACAATAGATCGAGACAATTGATACACTTACAATGTCGTCCTCAGCTGGTTTGTGGCAGTTATTCATCAATGCCCAAGCCTTAACGTACCTGCAAAACAGAAATGTACAAGGCACAGTCATTAATAAAATCATATTACACGAGCCAAGGAGCAAAAGACAGTAGAAAACTATAGAATAGAAGGTATTTAATCATGTTACACGAAGAAGAAGTTTTTACAGTTTTGGAAAATGTGGTTCAGCAGCTATATTCACCCTCCGTCGCACCGCGTCTTCGTTTCCTCCATAATCAATTACAATGAATCAGAAATGAAACTGAATCTCAGAAAGAGGGTAAGAGACTTACCTTTGAATCCAACTCAATCTCATCCCTCGAGTTCGAACACACGGAAGAACTCCATGGAAGTCGAAGTTAAGCTCTGTCTCCTCACCGCCGCTACTCATCTCCGGCTCACCACTGTCCTCACTCCCGAGACTCTTGCTGAAAAGTAATCGGACAAGAGGTGCTTACATTGGATTGTAAGGAAATACAACAGGAGTAGAGGAACGGTAGTGACGAGGTGGACGGAGACGAGGTGGAGATGGCTGAGAGATGAACAAGGACGGTGGTGATGGTGATTCGGAGAGGACGGCGAGTGGGAGAAGAAGGAAGAGAGAGCCGCAACGGCGCTAGGTTTTGTGTTTTTACCAAATTTCACAAAATAAAATGTATTTATATGTTGGGTACTACATCCGGTTAGGTTAAACTTTTATGGTTTAATTTTGGTTAAGTTAAATTATTTTGGTTAAAATCTGGTTAGGTTAAAATATTTACGGTTTGGTAGACATATTTATAAGTCTACTAGAATTTTATTTTTCTTATCTTTATTATTTAAAATATAATATGTAACCTTTTTATGATTTTTTTCTTCATTCCTTTAATAAGTTATTGTTTTATTAATTTTAATATATAATTTATTAAATTTATTTCTTTATTTTAATAGTTAAAATATAAAATGACATATTTTTATCTTAAATAACAAAATTTAATTTTAAAATTTTTTTTTTTTGTAAATACCGACTAAAGTAGACTGAAAAAGCCGTCTATAGTGAAGTAGACTTTATTGTAAGTCTACTAAACCCTAAACCACAAATCACAAACCCTAAATGTTTGCTTGGTAATTAAAAAATATCAATTATTGGTTCAAATATCCAAATATACAAAATATAAACTACTAGTCATTAATATATAAATTTAAGTAATAAAACAAAAAAAAATCTCAGTCTAAAATCTTACCCTTAGAAATCTAATGAGACATAACATGTTAGAACCTTTTGTTTCTAAACTATGAACATTGTCTAACACTTGGTAACCAAATTAGTATATATTCTTTAAAATTGTTCAATTATATGAAAATTTAATTTATTTACTTCGTATTATCCATTATATTGATGATTAGTTAAAAATATCACAATAATTATTTTTATACATTTTAAAAATTAAATTATTTGATCAAATTAGAGTGTAGACTACAAAATAAGTCTATAAGGTAGACTTCGTAGGAAGTCTATATATATGTAGACTTCTTTTATTATGCGTAGACTTCCGAAGGATATAAACGTAAAATACATTCTGTTTTTTTGTTTGGTCATAAGGGTTAAATAGTACTTTCACTACCTCTTTAGGTTGGTTTTGCATTTGACTGAAAGTGGGGTACACTTTTAGATTTGACTTAAATATTTGGGTTGTTTTTAGCAAATGTCCCTATAATATATTTGATACCAGATTTACAATGAATATATCCATATCTACAATATAGGTAACCATAGCAACAGATTCTTAATATCCTACATTTAATATATATTAATTACAAATCACACATAATATACTCTATAGAACTAGGTAATAACCCGCGCCTTGCGCGGGATGTGATTATTAGTTTCGTTATTTTTTAATAAAAACACATTAAATATGTTTAATCTGGATATCGGTTCGGTTTTAAGTTAGTTTTTGGTTTTTAATCTGCTAAAATATAACTATTATTTTAAATTAATACATATTTTGGTTTATTCGGTTAGAATATTTGATTTTTTAGTTTTTTCGGTTAAAACCAAACATTACTATTATTTCTTTCATGTTATCAATTTTAGATAGTCGTCATGTCGAACCAAGGTTTCATATCATAGTTTGTAAACGGATAATAATTCAAGAAAAAAAAAAAATTATTAAGACAAATTATTTCACTACAATTTGGTCGGTAGTGAAAGAAGCATTAAGAAAAACAATATATATTCCAACTTCCAAAAAATAAAATAGATACTTCAATTGTGGTAAATACTTAGTTGCAAGGTGTTCACGTCAAGGTGCACATTTATGTGTATGTAAAAGTATATAAAAATAGTTGACAAATATATAAAGATATTGTTAATTAATATTAAATGATATTTTTATTTAAAATAATACATGAAAGATAAAATTAAAATTAATTAAAAATTAAAAATTAAAACGGCCTTGACATTAGTGAATTTTTTTCATATAAAGAAAATAAATTGTATTCATAAATAGACGTGGACACAAATCGAATATCCGAATATTTGGAGGCATTCATGTTGATTCAATATTTTGCCACTGGATCAGTGACTCTGATATCCGAAATGATTTAAAATTTTAAAGAATATCCGATTTGATTCGTAAATAAAATAAATTTTTTTAAATAACTGAAAATTTTAATAATAACATTTTATTACAAAAATAAAATATTATTTAACTTTTTAAAATTTTAATACCTAATAATAATAAATTTAATTCATAAAAATACTGTAAAACTTATATAAATTATAATATATATATAACATATATATAATACTGTACATATATGTATATATATGCATATAAAAGATCGAATTAGATATATGTTTCTAAAAAAATTGGTATTTGTGATTTGTTTTTTTTTGTTTGATATTGTATTTTAGTATCTGATTTGCTTCGTATAGTTATGGATATCCATATTTTGGTTCAATCAAAAAGGATAACGAAGCGAATCAAAATTTATAACTATTTTGCCCAACTTTATCCGTAAACAATAAAAGCACAATATATATATATATATACAGTTTAGCTTTTGATTCGTTATTTGTTTTGATTCGAACCGAAAAATCCAAAGTTTTATTGGAGCCATGCATGCGGGTTTTATATTTAAAAATACAAAATATATAGTGTGAATACATTTATAATTATAGTGTGAACGCGTTAACATATTTATTATCAAATCATTGTGAGGTTGCCACGTGTCTATTATAGTGTGAATGCATTTATTACAATGCTTCTCCTTTAATATATAAGGGATACCCTAAAAATCTCTACCCATCTATAATTTTATAATTTTAGATATACTTTTATGTTGTAATAGTATACCTTCATATGTAATTTATTTAAATATTTATTGATGTTATCTTTTTAAATTATATAGTTTGTTTTTAAAAATAACAAAAACTCAATGTTTAATTAGTTACTCGATAATGAAATAATAATCCAGAAAAATATATAGAAGAAAATACAAATATATGTGAAAATTTGAAACAATCTATTTGATGAAAAACAAGTATACGGTCATATTATTATTTTTTAAAAAATTATATATACATCTCATAAATTATAATATATACCAATTTAGAAGAGAAAACACTAGTGCGATGATTCATGAAGTATGTATAGGATCGGGTGAGGAATTTTGTCTGTATATCATAGCTCATATATATGCTTATAGTTATAAATGTTAAAAGGGTTTGTGTATGCGAGTGGAATGAGACTGGAATTCTCTTCTACGTTGTTTTTCCTGCATTATACATGAAAATCTATTTATCTTCTCTAAGATGCATTTTCTCTCCTTTCATAGAGAAGATAAATAGATTTTTATCCTATGAAAACGTGTTTGCATATATTCGGTAGGTAAACTGTTATGATCTTCTTCTTTCCACGTGATCGGCGTGGGATAAAGGTACCAAGATCTGTGCCAACTAACACCAATTATAAAAACAGGTTTCTATCAACAAATTCAAACAGCTTCAGGTATAGACAAAAAAGGTAAGTAAATTAATAATTCAAATGTCGCTGAGTAGTGGTTAATTTACAAAATTCTTTTTTTATTTTCCTTCTAGATTATCTAGACATTTAGCTATATTATATACGAAGTTTTGCCCGGATTTGTACTGATGGGACATTACGGCAAGTTGTTTAGTTTTCTTACCTCCAAATTCCAAAATTGTCAGTATATCTTTCTCTCTCCCTCTTATCTATTTATTTTCCCCATTCTCATCCGATTCTTTGTTTATGTAAATTAATTTATACATTTTTCTTCTCTCACAGAAGTTCAGTGCTCACATCTCCCTGAAGCTTATTGTTTTTATTTCCTCCAAACCTTCACTGTGACGATGACTTTTCTCATTCTTCATCAACGTCGATAGCAACTCTTAAAATCCTTCTCCACCAATCTCCTCTTAATCTCATCTTTGTCATCTGACAATGATATATTAATATACTAAGAATAAAAGTTAACTGTTACCGGTTAATACTTAATAGTCATGTTATCTGGATATGGAACCAATAACGAGTCTTTAAGAAATATGTAACAATTGTAAGACCACCAACAAAAATCTAATCAATACTATACATACTTGTTAATATTCATTATTTAGTATTAAATCATATATAAGCTAAGAAATCTTGTATCATAACATGTACCAACTATCAAACTTTGTATCAAACAAAAATATCATTTTTCTTTAAAAAACCATGCATCGATCACTAAGCCATGTAGATGAAAACTAACTTATAATATCTTATCAACCATTTACCAGTTAGCAGCGACTTAACTATGTATCGATTAAGAAACCATGTATCGGCTAATGAAAAAAAAATTTAACAAATAAAAAACATGTATCTTAACAACGATAAAAATTTAAGAATCTCCTAAAATATACTTTTTTTGTTTTTAAAAGATGCATATTCTAAACTTTTCACATATATTAAAAAAACTCATTAAATATGCATTGTGTTTTGTGAATAACGTGTTTTGTGTTTTGTGAATAACAATTTTCCATAACTTTAAGTCAATAGAAATTCAATAAACACTTTTATATCTTTTTGAAACAATTTTTTTTTTCAAAACATACATCTTTTAGGAACGGATGGAGTAAATTATATCGGGTCACTAATAAATACTGACTAACATATATGTTATCTAAACCAACAAACAGCTTCACAAACACTTATTCAACCACCGTATGAGTGATGTTGACAAACTCACCAAGGCCGACAAGTCACCCCACCACGTCGGAACAATACCACCACGCATAATTGATTTTAAAATTTGAAATTGAAGGTGGATTGTGATTCAAAATTGAAAGTGGTTGTATTTTTGGGAGATGGTGAGACTATGATTATGGTGTCGATGGAATCAAAGTAAAAAATATTTTTGGCGAATAGTGGAAGAGGTGAAGAGACACGGTGAGTTGGATGAAGATTATAGAGTTTAAATTAAGTGATGCTTGGATGAAAAAGAGATAGACGATAGTTAGGAGATTGAAATGTAGGGACGAGAACACTAATACGATAGGAGTATTAATGAAATTTCAGAAAAAGAATACTTGAAGAGGTATATGGTGCACACAAAAAAAAGGGGTATATATGACTAATTATTATTGGATTTATTTATAGAACTCCTAATTATCGCTTTTATCTAGAGTGTTGTGGAATGTTTTATTTAATTATGCTACAAATTTATGAATCCATATTATATAAAAAATTTATACGTTTTTAAATTTGGAGGTTACAAATTTATACGTATTTAAATAAAAAACTACTAGATTAACTCAAATTTTATTTTACTTACGCATATATGATTTTCATATCTAATAAACCCTTCAATCACTTTTTATCAAAACAGTGTTAGATAGATTTATTTTTACTTTGTCTACAAATTTAATTAATTTTAACAAATTTAATTAGGGATCAAGTTTTTTTCCACATACCTATTTAATTTAGACATGTTTATATATGATCTGATAGATAAGTTTACTCTTTAGCCATAAATTTAATTAGATATTTGTAGATTTATTTATTTGTTGGTCAAAATTTTACTTATGTCATTACATAAAAATGGTTATAGAAAACCATAATAAATAATTTAATTTATCAGCCAAATGTAAAAATAATTTTATTTATACCAAATAATGTATTTCTGGCTTATGGAATACTGTCAATGATTGGTTGGAATTCATCTAACTTCTTTAGCTTTATTTATATTTAAATCAACGAATCTAATCATTATGATGCAGTTTGAATTTTAAAAGTTAAAAACTTCATACAAATTCTACCAAATTTTCCTAATTATGATGTAACTTCTTTTTTTTCATAAAGCTAAAATAATAATAATTTGTTTCTTTGTATAATAGGCACAATCCAGCATTTCTATTATCTTAGGCCATAATATTAAATATTACTATTTTATTACTATTTTGATATTGATTTTTGTTATAATTTAAAATTTATAGATTATTTTATACTCCTTCCGTTTCATAATAGATGATGTTATTCCTTAGTATACAAAGATTAAGAAATTTACTTTTCTCTTAAAAGTAGTTTTAAAAATATAATTTAAAAATCATTTAACCAATTACAGAAATGACTATAACATCTAATTGGTTACACAGTTTTCAATAAAGTTAAAAATAACATAAAAATATCAAAACATCATCTATTTTGAAACAACAAAAATCTTCTAAAACATCATCTATTATGAAACGGAGGGAGTATATTTTAGTAATTCTATAAACTATTAAGTTATTTCAATAACATTAATGTTTTATATATTACATTAAATAATAATAATATTTGGTAAATAATAATTTTACTTCATATAAAATATTTAAATAATAAATATAATTATTTTATTTTAGCATCATATATACTTTATTTGTATTTCAAAATATCTACAGCCAAATTATTAAAAACCGCTCTAGAAAAAAACTATGACAAAAAATTTACAGTTTCATTAACTTACCTGCAACACAAATTTTAAGACTAAGTTTAGAGGTATATATAGTCCAACCAATCGTAGTCATGTGGATGATAAATTCTTCTTCCAATTTTTTTTTTTTTTGACGTCCTTCTTCCAATTTTTTAAAGTTTCTTTATCGTTAATTCTATTAAAATTTCGCCTGACATCTAGTTGTTTTGTCAGCCTCAAATTATAGTCATAAATGAATCTTTTATCAAAATGTAAGTTTACATGCCCGATAAGTACACAATTCGATCTTCCTTAGTGGTCAACAACTTATTGAATTTAATTTTCTTGGTAATTGTTGATAAAGGAAACAACAAATTTGGTTATGGTTTTGGCCCTAACAATGACATATACGTATTAAGATTGGCTGAGAAGGAATTTGTCTTTCATTTTCATTCAGCACATTTAAGAATAACTAGATCTCGACCCGCGCAACCGCGAAGATTTTTGTTTTTATTTATTTTTATATAAATATTTTGTTTTCAATTATAAATTGATATATATTATAATATATATGTGTCTATCAATTTTTAAAACATAATAAATTTACTTTATATTTTTTATTGAATAGATTGTTTCAAACTTTCACATGTATTTGTATATTCTTCTATATATATTTTTGGATTATTATTTCATTATTAAAATCATAACTATATATATGAAGATTAGTAAAATATTGTTTTGTTGTCATATTCAAAGATATTGTAACATTTCACAAATTTAAATTTTTTTTTTTAAAATTAAACTTTTCACTTCATATATTTATATTATCAAGTAAATAATTAAACATTCAGTTTTTGTTTAATTTTTAGAATAAACTATATAGTTTAAAAAAACAATATTCATTGGTTTAAGCTAGTAAAGATTAATCATTGTTAGATAATATGATTTTTATTATTTAAAAAAAATCTTTATAATTTTAAAAGTTAACATCGATAAATATTTAAATATTTAACATATAGAGGTATAGTATTACAACATTAAAATATATCTATTTAATTTATACTATCTATAAATCAAATAGATCATATATTGTTTAAATATAATGATTGATAGCCTAATAAAAAATTTTTGTAGGCCTAAAATTTAAATGATAAAATTAAATATTAAATGTAACATGACTTTCTAGGAATATGTTTATTAGGTCAATTTTTTTTTTAAAAAAATCATACATGAATCAAAGTTGTGACTTGTATTTTAATATATAAGATGTCTTCTGCTTTTGTAGGTAAGAACGTGAGCAAGGTTTAAACTCATGAAGATGCTTTGTATGTCTTCTTGACGCACAGAATTAATCTCCGGTTTTAAAACCCTATAAATTTACTACAAGTACACATCAAAGGAAGAAGTATTCTATAAGTCAAACTTACAAAAACCAAGGTTATGCTATGATTCTTTAAGAATGAAGTAGAGCTATGATAGTGAGAGGAACGGCGAAATCAAAGCTCGTGGGAGGTAGAGTTTTCTAATCTTTCCAGGGAAACTGAGGCTCGTTGACAATCACCATAAATCGTCTGAACCCTACACCTTCTATGGAAAATTAAAGTTTGTGTTTTGGTTTGGATGGGTTTCAATTCATTAAAGGGAAATCTTTTTTTTTTCTGTTTTAATATGTTAACTAGATTTTGGTCCACGATTAGAAAGCGCGAATTTATATTTTTATTTATTGATAGAAAACTGATTTACAAATACCATTATATTTGTTTCAAATCATAACAATTGAGTGTTTAGGTTTTTATCATTTGTTTTTATTCTAAATGTTTGAGTTTAGGAACTGTTTTCATATCCGACCTAGATTTTTGGTTGAACCGGTAGACACGGCACATGTACATAATTCGGTTAAGATTTAATGAAAAATTTGTTAACTAAAAATCTGATAGAACCCAGTAAAGATTCAAAACTTTCTATTAACCGCGATCTGTACCATTGATATGATAAACACACACAAAATATCTGCTTATATATTTTTTTAAATTAATTAAATTACTCATGTTTATTATATTATTACATAAATTTTTGATTCTTTAGACTTCGATGAAAATTTTATTATGTTATCTAAATAAAAAATGACAATATAAATTTTTATTGATATGACAATATTGGTTTATTTCGTTATTAATAACCTATTATAAGTTTGTATTTTTTTGTTTTACATTTGAAAATTGATTTTAAGATAAATTTTAAAATATTTTTAAACACTCGTGATTGCCATATATTATGTACAAAACGCCATAGTAAATATATTTATTTAATTTGTGTGTATATACTTATTTTCGATTGTTAAATAATATTATACACCAAAAATGATACTCAAATATGTATATAATATACAGTGTAGAATATACGGTTTTGGTTTGTATTGAAAATCTGCATAATAGTCTAATGGTATATTTTGAATATTAATACATATATTTAAGAAAACATTATTTTTTGTGTTTGTTAATCTATATGTGGTTCATAATATATGTATATCTTATATTTATACTTATAATATTTATATTAAATTTAAAGTTAACATATCTTATAAGTTACCGGTGTGGTTTGCAGAGTTTTAGTTGAGTCTGTGTATGCTGTTGACAAAAAAAAATATCTTATAAGTATATACAGATCCATTATTTATAGATCTATTTAGCTGTACTAGATTCTTTTTCACGCTACGCGCAGATAGTATCTTATAAATTTTAAATTTAGTTTTTTAAAAAACTATTTAAAGTTTAATTTACATTATTTTATACCAAAAATCACAAATATGGCTAAGAATTGGTTGATTTTATTTGTGATTTTTTTGACAATATTAAATTGATTGATTTATTACTCATAGTTAACATATTTGTTTGATTGGTTTTCAGTTCATAGTAATGTATAGATTATATTTGGTGAGTGTATATATGTTGTGTTGGTACAATATTTGAGTTTTCATGTTAAAACAATACTATTCAAATTCATGACTTTTAACGATTAAATGTATGTTTTGTTGTTTTCTCTTGTATATGTACAAATTTTTTATTTTTTTATTGAAAGTTTTGTTTATTGATCATAGGCATATTAATATAATTTTTTTATCTAGGAATCTTACCGCATTTGTTTTTGTATGTTGACATTTTTTTCATATTTTCAGTACCTAGTTATACAAATAATACGTACGTATGTTTTTTAGAAGAAGTTTTGATCCCGCACACTTATGCAAAACTCTTCATCATGTCAGCTCATCCATGTTTTCCTATAACCTTAGATTCATTAGATGCCTCGTTAGAACCCTTTACGTATCCACAGAGTGTTTTGCCTATTAATTATATAAAAAAGATTACATTAGACTGAGAATGGTGACTGATAATAATCCCGCTAACAAATATGTTTATTCGTGTACGTGCAAATCTTACCTAAAAAGTAAGGTGCAATTTTATTGGTTGTATACAAAATATGTCTTGAAATTGTAACAGAACTATCTTATCTATTAAAATCAAAACAAAAGAGTAAAGCTTCAATTCAATACACACAACCTAATTACATATCTGATTGATGCCTTGAGCTAGACTCATACGAAGAAACAGCATGTCATAAATCTGCGTAGAAGCTTGATTTGCTTTGACGGCGATTTGTCAGTGAACATAAGTCCAAGTGTAATTACTTGCTTAATTTTCCCCAACGTTCTCTCTTCAATCTTCATATTCTCATCAACCACTCTCTCTCTAAGTTATCCGACCATAAACTCTTATTTACTCAACATACCTCCTTTCTGGATCTTCTTGTTCCTCACCAGGTTTTAGATTTGTAATCATTTCCAAGATAAACAATCCAAAGTTAAATATATCTGTAGATGATAACACAAACAAAAACACACGTAACTTGAAATTTTCGTATTTTATATTTTCGAAGAAAGAGCCATTACTTGATGAGTAGGTTTCATCTCCAATCTTGAATTGAGAAATCAATGGTTCTTGATCATCAACGATAACAAAACACTACTTGCATTCAGATCAAATAAAATCTCAGACCATTGTTTGAATAGATAAAACATACCTTCTACAACTCCTATAACCACTCCTAATCTTCTTCTCCATGACGAAACCAATGAAGAATTGAGTGTAAGTCTCTAATATTTTCTCCACCGGTCGATTCTGTAACCAAAGCGATCAAGTTACTGCTAAAAATCTTACCAAATTCTTGAGTCTTAGCTTAAAAACACACGCCTTTTCTCTTTCGAAACCATCTTTATATGAACCTAACCTGTCCTGTTTCTTAACGTTCCTCTGTAGTTTGTAGATATCCGCTCCATTGCTCTTCCTCACAATTTTCTGTTCCCAGAACTCATTTGACACTGCATCGAGCATAGGCGGATGTGAATTTGAGGCTTCTCCGGCATGTTCGTGGTAAGCAATCATGTCTTTTTGAGAGATAACCATCCTAAGCAACAGGAAAACGTAAATGTCATAAGAAGATTAGCAACTTATGAACGTTTGATTCCTATCAGTTTTAGAGACTCCATCTATCTTTAAATCAAGCTTAAGTAAGTGTCTTTATCTATTTAAGAAATGAGAATCTGAAAGTAGAGTTAATCATGGTTTAAATGGAGGAAAAAAGATAAGTGAGTACCTACTACACATTTCACTGAATTTTCGGTAGAACTCGTCAGCAGGGAACTCTAAGAATGTAGTGGGAAAAGGGAACATGAGAGAGCCGATGTGGATGATGATCATTAAAGAAATCGACTGTCATGTACTTGGTTCCGATAAGGATGCTTCCTTTGGAATTATTGCAAGCTTCCCAAAAATGGATTAGCCTAAACATCAACTTGGAATCTCCTGATCCTGCTGAAACAAAAGTGGAGAATGGCTTGTATTGCACGGTGGCGACTGTCGTTTGATTTGCCAAAGTGCTGGGATGCGTTTGCTGAGGAAGAGATTGTTGGGTTGGGATATATATATAGTTTCAATAGGGAAAGGAGAGAGATGAGATGCGTTTCATTTAAGTAATTAATTAAGAGATCTTCAAGAGGCATTGATATCATTGAGTAAGAGGAGGGATGTGGAGAGTTACACACCGATTTATTTGGAGGATAGCTTTGATTCATCATTGTTGCCGTCACATGTGTTATACAGAGTAGATGGGAAGACGATGAGTTTTGGAGGGTCTGTAGATGTAGATGTCGTGACAACTTAGGTTACAGGAAGAGGAAAGTAAAACAAACTGGTCATTAAAATTAATGGGCCTATTAGTCTATTACGTAGCACAGATTCGTGACCCAACAGCTTAACAGTTAACATCTTTGATGACATGAACAAATGATTGGTTATGAATATTTTGTCCTATGTGGTATACCTAAAATTGCTTCAATTTAGTTCTTTTTATATAGTAGAGATTAATAAGCTCAAAACCAAAAGACTTAGATGCATTAATGAATTTTATTATTTCTTTGTAAAAAGAAGAGTATTTTTGGCAAAATACAATTTTCATTAAAGCATAATTTGAGAATGATCCTTTTTTAATGGTATTGATGTAACTAAATGAAATGACAATTTCGTAATAACTGATAACAGTGATGGTTAATCTGTCTTAAACCACTCTAATGTATGGATAGCTGAGAGTTAGATCAGTAAATAACTCATAAATAAGAGTTAGATTGGGGAAAATAGGCTTTTGATTCTCAAATTATTTGTAATTGGCTGTTTTAATATTCAAATATTTTTTCCGCATAATTATTGTCATACTAACAGTTAACTGTGCAAAATTAAGAACAAAATAGTCAACCATTAACAAATGAATTTATTTTTAAGGTTGACTTTTCTAATCCTAATTTGTGGAGTCAATATTTAGTTGGAGAATAAATAAATATACATAAACAATACTTGAGTATTAAATAAGTGGACTGCAAATACATGAAGAAAAATATTCACTTTTGTTATGCTCCATATAAGTTTTAAAGTAGGAGCAACAATCCTTTAAAAAAATCTTAGTTAAAAGGATTTTCATGTTAGATAAAACCAATATACAAATTATTTACTCGGAATGAGAATGGAATTTTTAACACAAACATATAAATATTACAAAATGATTACATGTGCATTGTATTTGCTAATGTACAACATAGATCGTCTTAAGTACAGAATTAATGTTATCTAGAGGTGATCTTATAAAGAATAAGTACATGGATGGTAAATCTGATCTTGGTACTATTCGATGTGACTTATACAGATGATTGTCAATATTAAAAGTGCCGATTGCAGATATTTGAAGAATAAAAAGTCCATTTTCCCGTTTTTTTTTTAAACACTAGGATTATATAGATAGAAGGTAACCGAGTTCTACAACCATTTCCTACAGGACAAAAGGAGTATAAAATATCAAACTATTTAAACAAATGGCTAAGCCAACGAGGGTGACCTCTAGCAATGTAGGATTGATGGAAACAATTTTTAAGCGCACTTCTTGCAATGAGCTCAGCACCTTTGAGAAGACTATGATGATGGAATTGAGCCTTCCATATCGTAAAGACATTCAATAAAGGCAAAATCTTTGATGAGTAGAACATCAAAGAAGGCCAAGAAGCAGGTTTAGATATAGCTCCAATCATGTCATGCTCAGCACTAGCAAATATGATATAGTTGAAATGGAGAGTCTTCAAACATTCAGACGCCCAATTCCAACTTTCTAGAGATGCTTCACGGAAGCAACCAATAACAACAAAAGAACGTCTACCATGAAGGAGGACTTTACCATCACTATTCCTAAGAACCCAGGAGGCACCACTTTGATTCTGGTTTTTATCTCAAGTAACACCAATATCACACTTGAGCCAAGAACTAGGTGGTGGTTTCCATCCAAAAAGTATCCTCTTTTTTCTTTCAAGATCTATTGCGCGTTCTTGTTTTTCAATAGATTTTACCAAGAACCAATGATCAACTTCATCTAAGATAGACTTTATAAAAGATGGTCCTACGGATAAAGTACCTTCAAAGAAGAAAGTGTTTCTATTCTTCCAAATTGCCCATAGGATCCATGCTCCAGTTCTTCTGATTTCTTCTGGAATAAGAAGATTCTTCCTTGATTTTAGTACATAGAAGATGTTGGAGAAGATAGATTCCGGATCAAAGCCATTAACAGGAGAAGGAAAGTTACTGGAAGCCCATATTTGTCTTGCAACTGAACACACAAATAAGACATGGTTGATCGATTCTCCTTCAAGACCACATATTTGGCATCTTGTATCTATTTTCATTCCTCTTCCAATGAGATTATCTGCAACCGGCAAAGCTCCACTAACTGCTTTCCAAAGGAAAATTTTGATTTTTGGGGCAGTGTCTGAAGACCAAATGTAATCTTTGATGCTGTTCAGAGATGGGCGAGTTTCACCTTTAGTAAAAGCTTCCTTTTTAGCTTCTCTTTCAGCTAACCTATATCCTGTTCTTACAGAGTACTCTCCAGACCGGGTATGGTTCCAAATGAAGAAATCTGGAGAATAAATTACTGGTTTGATCTTTAGAATGATCTCTTTATCACTAGGAAAAAAGAGATCATCAATCAAATCTTGATTCCAAGAATGCGAATTGTTCAAAAGGAGCTGATTCACTTTGAGATTCAAATCAACCAGAATGTTTTTCATTAGTGGAATTCGCATCCTATCTCCATCAACTAACCAAGGAGATGTCCAAACAGATAGAGACTGACCATTGCCAACCATGTTCCGGAGACCTTTTGACAGAAGCTCTCTACCGAATAGTATACTTCTCCAAGCATATGATGGTCGAGAACCTAATGGAGCAGAGAGGAAGGAAGATTGAGGAAAGTACCAACCCTTGAAAAATCTACTGAGAAGAGAAGATGGATAAGACAGTATTCTCTAGGCTTGTTTGGCTAGAAGAGCTTGATTGAATGTTTCAATATCTTTGAAACCCATTCCTCCAAGCTCTTTAGGAATACACAGCTTGTCCCAGCTAAGCCAATGTATTTTGCCTTTATCTTCTGATGAGTTCGACTAGAAGTTAGCCATTGCAGACGTAAGATTTTTACAAGTAGTTTTCGGTAATCTGAAACAACTCATGGCATGAATGGGCATGGCAAGAGCTACTGACTTCAAAATAATCTCTTTTCCAGCTTGAGATAAGAATTTAACGTACCATCCAGACATTCTACCTTTAAGCTTGTCTTGAATGTAATTGAGAAGCTGAACTTTAGATCCACTAAAGCATTCCGGTAAACCTAAATAGGTACCTGCCCCTCCTTCTGAATATATCCCAAGTTGTGATTGAATTTGAAGCTTAACTTCTTCATCAATATTACTACCGAATGTAAGAGACGACTTATCTAAGTTGATAGTCTGTCCTGTAGCTTCTTCATACTTGTGGAAGATCTCTTGGAAGACTTGACAGTGGATGAGGTCAGTTTTGAAGAGAAAAAGACTGTCGTCTGCAAAAAATAAATGATGAATAGCAGGACCTTCACTGGAGAATTGAATGCCTTGAAGAAGACCCTCTTCAGAAGCTTTATTAAGTAGATGAGTTAAGCCTTCAGTACAAAGCACAAACAAAAAAGGTGACAATGGGTCTCCTTGCCTCAGACCACACTGAGGAGAAATCAAACCATGGGACTGACCATTAATGATAACCGAGTACTGAACAGTGGTAACGCAAGCCATAATCCAAGAAACCCAAGTAAAGTGAAAACCAAGAGAAAGTAGAAGCGCTTTTAAAAAATTCCACTCTACTCGATCAAAAGCTTTAGAAATATCTGTTTTTGAAGCCATTAAGTTGTTGGAAACATAGTCATGAGTTCTTAGACTGTGAATAGCTTCATGGGCCATTAAGATATTGTTCGAAATAAGCCGGTCTGAAACAAAAGCAGACTGAGAAGGAGATACAATATCTGGCAAAAGGATTTTGAGTCTTGAAGCAATAATCTTTGAAATAGTCTTGTACATGACCGAACAGAGGCTTATTGGATGGAGATCAGTCATCAAAGAAGCATTCGACTTCTTAGCAATCAGCACTAGTTGAGTGTAGTTCCATTCTGTAGGCATGATACCAGTTTCAAAGAAAGCTAAGACTTCATTAGTGAGTTGGTTGCCGACTATATCCCAATAAGACTGGAAGAAAAAACCAGACATACCATCGGCTCCTGGAGCACTGTCCGGTTTTATTGCAAAAACAGCTTCTTTAACTTCTTCTGGAGTTACTTTCCTTATAAGAAGTTGATTCATCCTATCTGTCACTCTGTGGGGGAGACCTTGAAGCATGGAGGGATAATCTTCTGAGTTGAAAGATTTGAAAAGATCCCTAAAATATTGAATAGCAACTTGCGCCTTAGAAGCTTCTGATCTTTGAGCATTATCATTCTTGTCCACAAGTTTAACAATTTCATTCTTCGCCCTTGAGATTTTGACTGCAGCATGAAACACCTTAGTGTTCCCATCGCCATAAAGAATCCAGTCATCCTTGCTTTTCTGCTTCCAAAAATTCTCCTCATCTCTATAGGCAATCAAAAGAGATTTTTTGAGTGAGTTGATTTTATGAAGGGAAGGGTTCGTAGATGATTCCTCAAACTCAAGCTCATCTTGAATATGAACAATCCTTTCCTTAGAATTTGCTTTGTTTTCTTTTTTTTCCAACGACTAAGAGCTTTCCTATAATTTCTTATACGAGACGAAACCGATGGTGACTGAAGATCATCCCTAGTCCAAGCTTGAATTATGGCTTCCTTAACTAAAGGCTTATGAAGGAATCTTTTATCAAAAGTGAAGGACCTCTATATGATTCTTGAGAAGAGAGAAGCCTGATTAAAACTGGACGATGATCAGAACCTCATTTAGCTAAGAAAATCTGATTAGATGCTGGAAAGTGATTGAACCATTCTTTGTTCCCAAAAGCACGATCAAGTTTACTTTGAATCCAAAGAGTTCCCCTTCTACCACCCCAAGTAAAACTATTACCCGATCCAGGGAGTTCATTCATTCCACAACAGTCAAGCATATCATTAAACGGCACAAAAGACACATCACTTCTACGAGGACCACCAGACTTTTCTGAATTATCGATTATCTCGTTGAAATCTCCTACAATGCACCAACTAGTCTTCCTATTTATACCGAAACGGGTTATGTGCTCCCAAACTATATGTCTAAAGTTGATGTTGGGGTTACCATACACAAGACAAGTTAAACACCTTATCTTCATATATAATATGTACATCCAAAAGGTTCTTATCAGCATACATAATGGTTACATCAACACTGTCCTTCCAAAAAAGAGCAAGACCCCCCTAGGTTTTACAGGGTCGACAGTGTACAAACGGTCATAACCCAACCAAGACTGAAGATCTACTAAGGTGTTTCTACTATTCATAGTTTCCATAAGAAATAAGACTTCAGGGAAATACGTACGTCGCAATTCTGTGAGTCGATGAACTGTCAGTTCATGAGGCCGTCCCAGTCCCCGACAGTTCCAACTTATGATACTCATTTAAGAGTTGGACGGTCCCTCACGCGGGACCATCTTTGATGCATTGCTCTTAGCAGCTTTCGATGCACCCACCAATTCAACTTCTGCCTTCCTTTTCTTGCTAACAGTTCCTTCCGATTTGTCATGAACTTCGAGAGAGATCTGAGCCTTTTGAGCCTTCTTCCTGGAGATATACATTCTTTTAAAAGTACCTGGTTTCCTTTTGCCCGTATCTTTAGACTCAGAATCTCCAGCGCTGAAGAAGATAGGGAAGCTTGAACTTTGGTCCATCAAGCTTTGAGAGGACGGAATGGAGAGTCTACAGAAGACGTCAGTAGTAGAGCTGAAAAGCGAATGTCCAGAAGAGATTGCAGAAGCCATGAGTTTTGGTTGAGAGCTTGTAGAGAAAGGACAATCCATCTTGTCGTTTTTATCGAAGTTAAAGACAATCCCTTTGCCTTTATCTAAATCTGTAGTAAACACTGGAGGAGGTTCGAGTTGCAGAACCAATCTCTGAGTGATGGGATTTGATTCTGCTTCTTTGACTGAGGAAATTACTCTCTGTTCACGCACATGACGATCTTCAGAAATCGAAGCTCTCAGATAATTACGCATTTCTTCGAGAACTTCAGGGGCAATGCGAGTACGACCCAAAGCGGAGTTTATTCCTACTTGATCTTCTTTCAAAACACTGAACAGAGGATCACTCTCCGACAGGTGAAGATTAGATGAAGAAGGCCGAGAAACAGCCATGCCAGAAGAAGAAATGACATTAGATCTTAAAGCATGTGCTAGAAAAGGGCATCTCTCCTTTGCATGTGTGAGCCTTTGCCAATGGTAACAGCGCTTTTGAACCCTTTCATAGTAGTAGTAGATCACTGACTGACCACCACCCGGAAGATTGAGAATCTTTGATTTCTGGGAAACATCAAAGCGAATTTTAACCCTTACATAATCTTGTCTTTGCGGTTTATCAGGGTCGAAAGCCACTTCTTCAATATGTCCTACAAGGTCTCCCAGGTCTAAAAAAGCTTTTTGGTAAAGTGATTCACGGGGATATTGCTGATCCTGACCCAAATTGACACATATTGAAGATAACCCAGAGGAGGCCTCTTAATCCAGCGTTCAATGGCGAGACCCCAATCATCAAAAGTCTGCATACCCTTATCTAGAACCTCCTGAAGATCATGTTCATGCGAAAACAAACTGAAATATTTCTTTGGTTAAGGCAAATCCATGAACCCGGTTCACCTTTTGCCATTTCCTAGGCAGATCGAAGATCAATTTAGCCATCCTCTGTAGTTCTGGGTTGAGAAGGCGTCCGATGATGCTGCATGCATTACGATCAGTGGCGAAATACTGAGGAAGATCAGGTAAGTCGAAAGGGGCATCATCATCATCCTTGAGAGATAAAGCTAGAAGAGCTTTGTCCATTTCTGAAGACATTTAGAGGATTCAACGTACATAGAAGAAGAAGATTGAACTGGTTTAGAGATGATTTAAAGATTGGATTTGAGATATTTGGGATCTATATCTCTTTTTGGTTGAAGAAACCACAAAAGAGAAACGGGGCTCTAGAGAGGATTTTCTAGAGAGAGAGAGAAACTTTCACTCGATTCAGTTTTTGCCAGAGGGGAAATCCATTTTCCCGTTAGATTGGATAGTTTCTAAAAATAAAGAAAAGAAGTAGGCTTTTTTTTTTAGAAATGACATTGCATTATGCGTGTTATAAAATGCTACACTGAAAATGGTTGAATAAAAAGAATAAAACTTGGGTTCACCCTCTAAGGTGAACCTTTAAAATCATCTCATCTATAAAACCAATCATAATGCCACCTAGATTAATGAATAAAAAATATTAAATATTTTTAAAATAACCAAAATAACAAAATAATAATAGTAATAATAATAATGTCAATTTTAACTACGTTAAGCCGCCAGTTAAATCATAAATCCAAACCGTAACCCTAAACAAAAAATTCTATACCCTAAATCCAAAACTTATACCCTAAAACCCAAATCTATACCTTAAACCCGAACCCCTATACCCTAAATTTAAACCATATACCCTAAGCCTAAATCTTAGACCCTAAACCCAAACTCTATACCCTAAACCCAAACCCTAAACTCTCAACTCTAAACTCTAAACCCTAAACCATAGACTCTAAATCCTAAACCCAAACTCTAGACCCTAAATTCAAACCCTAGATCCTAAACCCAAACTTTATATCCTAAACTCAAACCCTATACCCTAAATTTAAACTGTAAATCCTAAACCCAAATCAAGATTTAAGGTTTGGATTTATAGTCTACGGTTTGGGTTCATGATTTAGGATATAGGGTTCGGGTTTAGGGTATAGGATTTGAGTTTAGGGTCTAGAATTTGGGTTTAGAATTTAGGGTCTAGGATTTATAATCTAGGATTTAGGGTTTAGAATTTAGAGTCTTGTGTTTGGGTTTAGGATATAGAGTTTGGGTTTAGGGTTTGGGTTTAGGGTTGATGTTTGGATTTTAGGGTATAGGATTTGGATTTAGGGTATAGAACTTTTTAGTTTAGGGTTACGGTTTAGATTTAGAGTTTAGCTAGTGGCTTAACATCGTTAAAATTGACATTATTTTTGTTTTTTGTTATTTTAGTTATTTTAAAAATATTTAATATTTTTTATTCATTAATTTATGTGGCATTCTAATTGGTTTTTAAAGGTGAGATGAATTTAAATGTTCATCTTAGAGGCGTGAATCCAAAACTTGTTGGAATAAAAACTATTGAAATACTTATGGCTGTAGAGGTAAACTTTTCTTTTTTGTAATTTTAAGTAGAGACAAACTTGATTATCAGAGTTAGCAGGGAAGATCAAACGAGATCTAGAAAGAAGACAAAAGTTTTTCTTAAATGTCGACAAAATATTGATTTAATTTTATTATATTAGTGGTATGAGTCATCTTTTCATTGTTCAAGAAGACAGCAAATTTATTGCCTTATTAAAATCATCGTTTATTTAATTAATATTATTATAACTTTTTGTTTGCATATTCATGCAATTATATAGCTACCCACTCGATCATGAAAGGAAGCAACGCAAAAGACATTTTAGTCAATAACTCAAACAAAGAAATGAGCGAAATGCAGACTAAAAATCAGGTGGAGGATTCGATTATCCAGGAATCATTGCTTACTTGCATTGATCTTGCAAACTCTGATCTTCACCAATCAGCTCTTTTGCTCAAGAAGGTGTGCATCCATTTATTTTTGTTACTTTTTTATTTTGTAAGAAACCAATGATTTTATTTGGGGAGTTTCTTGTTTCAGGCATGTCTGGATAGTGGATTTTTCTACGTTATAAACCACGGAATAAGCAAAGAAGTCACGGACAAGGCTTTCGAGCAGAGCAAAAAGTTCTTTGCTCTTCCTTTGGAGGAGAAGATGAAAGTGTTGAAAAACGAAAAGCATCGTGGCTATACACCTTTGTATGATCAAATCCCTGATCCTGAGAATCAAGTCAAAGGTATGTGTAACCAGTTTTCACTTCAAAAAGTTCTCTTAAAGTGCTCTCCAATCATGTCTTTTTTTTTTTTTTGGTTTTAGGGGATCACAAAGAAGGTTACTACATTGGATCCGAAGTTCCCAGAGATGATCCTCAGTGGGATCGGCCATTTTATGGCCTCAACACTTGGCCTAATCCTGGTTAGTGAGCTCAGTTTTATTTATTAGTTATGAGTTTCTTATGATTTCAAATGGTATAGTCGAACAAAAATAGACTCTGTTGTTCTGTTTTATAAGATTAATCTCTTTCCTGCTTTTATACTTTTCATTTTTCTTGTATATACATAGCTTTTCAAACACTTTAGTGCAATGCATACAAAAGTTAGTGCAATTTCCTTTAATGGAACTTATGTCTTTTTCGGCAGATGTTTTGCCTGGGTGGCGAGAGACAATGGAGGAATACCATCAAGAAGCATTGTAATTCTCATTTGTTGTTTTTTTTTTCACATTGTGATTTAAGTGTTGCGTTTGATCCTTCCATCTATAGAGTTAAAATTTTGGTTCCATGGGGTTTGCTGAATGTTCATATTCTGTACCAGGAGGGTTTGTAAGGCTATAGCAAAACTATTGGCATTGTCGCTTGACTTGGATGCAGATTACTTTGATAGCCCTGAGATGCTTGGGAAGCCTATTTCAACTTTACGCTTGCTGCACTATGAAGGTGATAATTTGGAAGAAAATTACTCCAAATTTTTCTAAGCATTGTATATATGCCAACCATACTATGTTTACTTCTTAGGAATATCGGATCCCTCAAAAGGAGTATATGGAACTGGAGCACATTCCGATTATGGGATGATTACACTGTTAGCAACAGATGGTGTAATGGGACTCCAGGTACTGATTTGCGCATAATTATTTTTTCAAAATCACATTCTATTATTTTATGCAATAGTATATACCTTGACAGATATGCAAGGATAGGAACGCTAAGCTTCAAAAGTGGGAATATGTGCCGTCGATTGAAGGGTACAACATGAGAATTTAGTTTTCCGCTACACCAATCCTTCGTAAAATTATAATTCCCTAATTAACAGTTTTGGTGGACATATGGTTTATTTTTTCTCTACAGAGCAATTGTTGTGAATCTTGGTGATATGATGGAGCGTTGGAGCAACGGTCTTTTCAGGTAATAAATTTCTCTTAGGCATACTTGATACACTTAGGCTTCTCATTATGTCAGTCTTTAATTTGCAAGTAAATTTTTCTAGCTGACATTTGTTTCACGAGTTTTTTTTTTTTTTTTCACGACAAAGATCAACATTGCACCGGGTTATTTTAAACGGACAGACTCGATATTCCGTAAGTCTTTTACTAATTTCGACTCTACATTAATGTTCTTGTCAGTGTTATCACTTTACATTAGTTTTATAATGTTTACCGTCATAGATTCCATTTTTCGTGGAACCGAATCACGACTGCATAATAGAGTGTCTTCCAACTTGCCAGTCCGAAAACAATCTTCCCAAGTAAGGGTTTAACCTTGTTTTATATTCAGAACTATGGTCATCCATACTGCATTAAATATCTTTATGGCTGTGTTTAATGAATAGATATCCAGCTATCAAATGTTCGGCGTATCTCACCCAACGTTACGAAGAATCGCATTTGAAGTTCAGCAGCTACAAAAAACAAACTTGAGTGAAGTTTGTTCTCCACTGTCTTTCCACTATCCTTGGTTTTCAAGTTGAGTTGATTGTCTTTCAATATTATCAGAGTCGGTTTGGGTTTGGCTTCTTTTGCTATTCACCAAGGCTATATATGTGACACCCGTCACTTCGAAATAAAATAATAAATAATAATTTTGGAAATCTCTATTTATAAATATTTGAAAATCAGCGTTTACGCTGGAAATCTAGTAAATAAAATAAACGTTTGAAATATAAATAACAATATAGACATGCTACAACCAACGCAATGATAGCATACCGCATTTCCTCATAAGGATATATATATATATATAATACTACAGGCGTCGTAAGTACATTAGTTCACTATTTACCTCCGCAATCTCCACAAACAGGCGGCCTAGTACAAACATCTCTGTACCACACAAATCCCGCGGCCTAGTGCAGACACCTCTACACCCCGAAATCTCACAAACATGGACTCGCATATTTACATATATATATATATATATATATATATATATATATATATATATATATATAGCAGTTCTTAACATCAAACATCTCAATCAACTGTCGAATCCTTTATTTCCGGTTTAACAATTAATATCAATAATGAACAGCAAGACTCTCAAACAGACTTGATTCACAGAAACGGATCATGCGAAACTAAATTTTTCATAATGGTAGTACAAAACTAGCTCGGGATTTAACGGAGTAGCCCTCACCTTAGCAAAGAAGAGAAGTTGTATCTATGAACTCTGGATGCTCAAATAGACTCCAAATCTGAAACCAGGGGAATAAATCGAGTCAAAAACGCCCTTCGAACAGTTAAAAACGGGTCTGGTCAAGGTCTACGAAAAGTTAACCCATTGGTCAAAGGTCTACCCGGTCAACTCTTGACCAGAAATCAATTTGACCTAACCGACCGTTTAACCCTAACCAATTTTGAATTAACAAACCAAACCGGTTTGACTGGTCAACGAGTTGATACACCGAGTCACTGGCGAGTCATGAAGGCCGGGGGTGGCGAGGCGACAGTATGGCGGCGGTCCGGCGGCGGCGGTCTGGCGGAGGAGACGGCGGCGAAAGCTGCTGAGATGATTGCCAACGGTGGTGAGTGGCCGGCACTCACGCGCGGAGGCGAAACTTCCGGAGGCTCTAGCGGCTTTGTCCGGGCTCGGATTGCGGTGTGGTCGGTGGCTACGGCTTTGTCCGAGGAGAAGAACACGATGGTGGCTTTTAATGCGTGAGATTATCAACGGTTAGGGAGATATGGCCGATTTACTGAACGAATGTAAACAAAGCTTAAATGCATGGCGATTCCGGTGGTTCCTGCGGCTGCGAACAGTGATGATAAAGCTGGTGTGGTCATGTTGGTGCAGTGGTAGAAGTGGCGTGGCCTGAGCTTCTTCCAGTGGCTCCACTTAAGGTTTCACATTTCTCCATTTCTCTCTTCTTAGAACTCTCTCTCTTTTCTTTCTTACATCTAATTTTTATTCTTGGAGGTGGAAAAAAACAATGTGGAAGTGAGTATTTATAGACAAAATAAGTAGTCTTTGGATACATGCCTGGGACTTAGCGAGCTAACAAGTTTCGAGACCGAAACCTGGTCGTTACAATATGGCCTGAAAAAAAGAATAATGTGATTGATAAATGCTGTTTTTGAAAAAAATATATATATTTGATTTTTTTACCTGAAGATCAACCAAAATTAAGGATTTACCATACCCGAAAAAGAGCACATACATTTTACCCTTACCATGCACATTTTGTAGTAGAACATAGTTCACATTTAATAGCTTTCTTAATACCCTTTCGATATGATCATTTTCTAACCATAAATTAAGACTACAAGTGCACATCAATGTGAAGTAGTAGACAAGGATTGAAGCCACATATACTAAGGTTCAACAATGATTCTTCGAGGTAGAGGTAGAAGAAAAAATATATATTTGGTTTTCAAATTGCATTAAGATAACTAGCATAAATAAAAGAGAAGTTTACTTAAATGACTCAAATTAATTGTGTTATTACTAGAATGACTCATATTTTTCTAAAATTATTAGAATATTTTTTGGTCGAAATTGTCCTTATCCATAGCTATAACAAAAAAAAATATTACCAAAGTACCCTTACATTTGGTCGTCGGCAGATTTATTTTCAAAAAAATAAATCTATCGAGTAATAAATCTGTTTATAAAATCTGTTTAGAAAAATAAATCTATCGTTAAAGTGGTGTCAGACTTACTTAGAAACGTCAGATTTACTGCCACGATAGAGTTAATTGTACGATTTGAATAGAGAACATATTTTTAAGAATATGTCTGGCGAATGAAGTGGCAGATTTGTTACAAATGATCGATTTTTGTGGTCAACTTATTTTTTATGAACAGACTTATTTTCTTATGTACGACTTATTTTTTTATGACAGATTTATATATCCGACTTAAAATGGTTGGGAGACTTTTTATTTTACGTGGTGGCAGACTTTTTGACAGAAATTTTGGTTTGTATAAACCAAACATAATTTAATGTTAAATTAAATCCGGTTTATCTTAATTTTGAATCTGGTTTATTTTTAGTGTTATTCAGATCAGAATTAGGTCTAATTTTTTTTGTTATTGTTGTCATCTCTTTCATCCCTCTTTTCTTTTATTATCAAGTTGGCTTCCTTTGTACCCATCATCATTTCAAATGGCTTCCGTTGTTGCGGAGTTATAGAGAGTTGCAGTCTCGGTATACATTATATAGGCTAATTTTTTTATCCCTTTCGTTCATTCTACAGTAAAAGTTTTACTGTAAAACTCGCCTGTCCTTTTGAGGTGTCTGAACTTGGACAATGACCTTTGAATGTCCAGATATTAAAAGTAACTACTGCACTAACTGTTGTCGCAGTCGCATGAATGAGTATAATTCTTTGTAGGATTATTTGATTGATGATTACTCTCATATATTCTGCACCATCTGACCGAAATAGCAAATGTCAATGCTCACTATCACAATTCGATTGATGGTGACTACTTCATCATGTCCTTGCATATATTTATTGAGTACCCACACTGATTTTACTCTCTTAAATTGCTCCGTTATATCAAGTTGGAATGAAAATTATTGTATTAAAAGGGGAGAAAACAACCCCATCATGATCAAACTTTATTAGTAAAAGTAAAGTCAAAACCCTAAGTACATGAAATTTTTCACAACTCATAAGTAATATATAAGACTTTTTACAGCTTGTGGAGTTCATCTTTGAATTTGGCCTTTATTTTCTCCCTCTTTATCTTGTGAGCAGCTGTGCTAGTCCCGACTCTGATGTCCACGGCTCCGGCAATAACTTTATCTTTGCTGGAATTTCAAACTTTTCTAGCTTTGCCGCCTTGGTAAGAGATTGTTGAACCTCGATTACTGCATCACCATTCTCGCATAGCTCAGAGAAGTCGCTGTATTTAACTCCTGCTTGCTCTGCCCCATTTCTCTAATGCTCCGTATGATGCTACAACAAGAGTTACACAGTAGCTGTTCATTGGGTCTGTGTGTACCATAATGTTGACAACGTAATTACTTGAAACAAAGCTGCCTCTGCTTAACTACCTTGTAAACCTCATCGGTTTTTGCTTGATTGTTGAAGTAACCTGCTGTTACACCGTTATCACCTACCACAATCTCCCCTCGAGGCATTGGGTTGTCTGAAACATCCCTGTAATTCACGTAACAAAAACAAACTTACACATCAACCACATTGAGTGAGTAAATCAAAGCATCCTCTCCTAAGGAAGCATAGATAGTAACGCCAATTATGTTCTGTCTGAAACATTCCTATAATTCACAAACAAAAGCAAATCAATTTCATCAGTTAAGTAACGCACAAAACTCAATCAATTACCTGAAAGCGATAAACCACTCTGTGAAGGTGAAGCCGTGATGACCAAGTAACAGAAGTGGGCAAACACGCTAAAGAACTTAACTCATGTCTTAACCGGGGTCGATGTAAACTGTACTACGGTTAAGAATACTTTTGGGACCACAACAGGAGGAAACGGCTACACTGCGAGTTCGGCGCTCACACAAGCTGTCCTCATGTGGGATTCAGAAGGAACAAGGCGTGCTTGTACCCTCCCTGCAAACGCAATCAGTGAGCTGTCTTAGCGTCCAAAGGAAGCGTCTGCGTTAGGTCATGAAGCGAGCTGCTCCAGGGTTTCTCTATAAAGAGAAGGAAGTGTCAAGAGAGAGTGATACGGTGTAATAGATAGAGAGAGAAAACTTGTAATAGCATAAACTGATTAGCTTGTTTTCTCAGTCATAGGAATCGTTAGAGTGAATCTCAAGTGCTAGTGAAGGGCATTGAGGTGGGTCACTTAAGTTTCCTATTGTAAACTCTATCTGAATCTAGTGGATTCCGAGTTACCGACTCGGCCAGACGTAGCTACCCTCGTTAACGGGAGTGAACTGGATAAACTTGCTTGTGTGCTCCCTTTTTTCTTTTTCCTCTGTTTACTACTTCATCTTCTTCATACAACTCTGTTTCTTCAGTTCTCTTGAAACTATATCCTCTGTTCTTGGTTTGTTGGGACTTCTCTAGAGGAAAGTCGACGCCTTTAGGGTCTAGAAGTCTTAACAGAGTGGTATCAGAGCTGAGGTTCAGTGAACCATGTCTTCAGCTCGAATAGAGGTTGAGAAGTTTGACGGACGTGGAGACTACACGATGTGGAAGGAGAAGCTCATGGCCCATCTGGATATACTGGGGCTGAGCGTCGTTCTCAGAGAAGCCGAAGCTACGGTAGAGAAAACTCCAGATCCAAAACAAACTGAAGAAGAAGAGAAAGAAGCTAAAGAAAAGCAAGAAGCTTTAGAAGAGAAGAAGAGAAAGGCACGTAGTACTATCGTACTGAGTGTTACAGACCGAGTGTTGAGGAAGATCAAGAAGGAGACGACAGCCGCTGCGATGATAAGTGCTCTAGACAAACTTTACATGTCTAAAGCCCTCCCTAACCGGATCTACCTCAAACAGAAGCTATACAGCTTCAAGATGTCTGAAAATCTGTCTATTGAAGGTAACATTGATGAGTTCCTTCAGATAATAACAGATTTGGAGAACACAAATGTCTTGGTGTCAGATGAAGACCAAGCCATTTTGTTGCTGATGTCCTTACCAAAACCTTTCGATCAGCTGAGAGATACCTTGAAGTATGGTACTGGTAGAACCATCTTAACGCTAGATGAAGTGATTGCTGCGATATACTCTAAAGAACTTGAGTTTGGTTCTATCAAGAAGAGCATTAAAGGTCAAGCTGAGGGTCTCTACGCAAGAGAAAAGGTAGAGACTAGAGGAAGGTCAGACAACCGTGAGAAGAACTCCAAGTCCACAAAGTCTAGATCTAAATCGAGGACTAAGAAAGGATGTTGGACTTGTGGTGAGGAAGGACACTTCAGAAGCGCATGTCCTAACAAGAACAAGTCTCAGTCAAAGAAGGACTATGGTGGTAACAAAGGAGAATCATCTGGAGGAAAGAATAATCTTGCAGAGGCAGCTGGCCTCTACGTCTCAGAAGCTTTGTCCTCCACTGACGTTCATCTTGAAGACGAGTGGATAATGGATACTGGATGCAGTTACCATATGTGTCACCACCGAGAATGGTTTGAAGACTTAGATGAGGAAGCTGGCGGTTCTGTGAGGATGGGTAATCAGACAGTGTCTAGGGTGAGAGGGGTTGGTAGCGTCAGAGTCAAGAATGAAGCAGGTCTGAACGTTTTGCTTACAAACGTAAGGTTCATTCCTGAGATGGACAGAAACCTCTTGTCACTTGGAACCTTTGAGAAAGCTGGTTACCGTTTTGAGTCAGAGAATGGTGTTCTAAGCATCAAAGCTCGAGAACAAACTCTGCTCACTGGAAGAAGATACAACACTCTCTATCTGCTGCAGTGGAGACCAGCAGTTGCGGAATCATTAGCCATCGAGAGAAGGCAAGATGATACTGTACTATGGCATAGGAGATTAGGCCATATGAGCCAGAAGAACATGAATCTTTTGTTGAGAAAAAGTCTTCTGGACAGAAAGAAAGTGTCTACTCTGGAGGTTTGTGAAGACTGTATCTATGGAAGAGCCAGGAGGGTTGGGTTCAATCTTGCACAGCACGACACCAAGGAGAAACTTGAGTACGTACACTCAGACTTGTGGGGTGCGCCGTCTGTGCCTTTATCGCTTGGGAAGTGTCAATACTTCATTTCCTTCATCGATGATTACACTCGGAAGGTGTGGGTCTACTTTCTGAAAACTAAAGATGAAGCGTTCGAGAAGTTTGTAGACTGGATCAGCTTGGTGGAGAATCAGAGTGAGAAGAAAGTTAAGACCCTGAGAACCGATAACGGTCTCGAGTTTTGTAACAGACAGTTCGATGAATACTGCGCCTCAAAGGGCATTCAACGACATCGAACCTGTGCATACACTCCGCAACAGAACGATGTTGCGGAACGCATGAACCGCACCATTATGGAGAAGGTGAGGACTATGCTCAGCGACTCTGGCCTTCCTAAGAAGTTTTGGGCAGAAGCCACACACACTGCAACCGTCCTCATCAACAAGACTCCCTCATCATCTCTGAACTTCGACATTCCTGATAAGAAGTGGACTGGGAGAAACCCCGTCTACAGCTATCTAAGAAGATTCGGGTGTGTGGTGTTTGTACACACTGACGATGGAAAGCTCAGTCCTAGAGCTAAGAAGGGAATTCTGATTGGCTATCCCGTTGGAGTAAAGGCATACAAGGTGTGGTTGGTTGATGAAAGAAAGTGTGTTGTGAGCCGGAATGTTATCTTTCAGGAAAATGCTTCTTACAAAGATCTCATAAAGAGAAAGGAAGCTCAACCTGAAGAATCAGATGATGATCACACAGGTTCTCATTTGGATTTGGATCTGGAAGCAGAAGAGGATACCATCTCGGGTGGAGAACGTACGAGTGATCAAGAGCATCACCATACTCCAACTCCAAGCTCTGCCCCAATGTCTCCTCTTCAGAACCATGATGAATATGACTTGGAGGCTGACGTAAATCCTACACCTCCAAGCTATCATTTAGCAAGAGACAGAGAGAGGCGAGAAGCCAGAGCTCCTAGACGTTTTGATGATGAAGACTACCTCGCTGAAGCTCACTGTACCGCAGAAGATGGTGGAGAGATTGAACCTGCAGGGTACAGAGAAGCTCAGATTAATGCAAGGTGGGGAGATTGGAAGCTGGCTATGGACGAAGAGATGAAATCTCAGAATAAAAACAACACTTGGACCATAGTCAAGCGGCCAAGAAACCAAAGAATCATTGGGAGCAGATGGGTGTACAAGTATAAACTTGGAACTCCAGGAGTAGAAGAAGCAAGGTTTAAAGCGAGATTAGTGGCTAAGGGGTATGCTCAGCGAGAAGGAATTGACTATCATGAGATCTTCGCCCCTGTAGTCAAGCATGTATCCATAAGGATACTACTCTCGATCGTTGCTCAAGAAGATTTGGAACTGGAGCAACTCGACGTTAAAACTGCCTTCTTGCATGGAGAACTTAAAGAGAAGATCTACATGACTCCACCTGAAGGCTACGAGTCTCAATTCCAAGAAGATGAAGTTTGCTTGCTCAACAAATCTCTCTATGGACTCAAACAGTCTCCGAGGCAATGGAATGAGAAGTTTGATAACTACATGTCTGAGATTGGTTTTGTTAGAAGCGAGTATGACAGTTGTGCTTATGTGAAGGAGTTGCTGGATGGTTCGTTGATGTATCTCCTTATCTATGTTGATGATATGTTGGTGGCAGCCAAAGACAAAGAAGCTATATCTCAACTAAAGAAGGAACTCAGTCTCAAGTTTGAGATGAAAGACTTGGGAGCTGCCAGGAAGATACTTGGGATGGAGATTACCAGAAAGAGGGAAGAAGGAGTTCTGTGTTTGTCTCAAGAAGGTTACCTAAGTAAGATTCTAGAGACCTATGGTATGAAGGAGGCAAAACATGTATCAACTCCCCTTGGAGCTCATCTCAAACTGCGTGCTGGTACTGAGGAACAGATAGCTCGAGATGAAGATTACATGAGAGAAGTTCCTTACTCCAATGCTGTGGGAAGCATTATGTATGCAATGATAGGGACACGCCCTGATCTGGCTCACCCTGTTGGAGTCATCAGCCGTTATATGAGTCAGCCTATCAAGGATCACTGGCAGGCAGTAAAGTGGGTCTTGCGATACATCAAGGGAACTCAGCAAACCAGACTCATCTACAAGAGAAGCACTGATTTCAGCATAACCGGGTACTGTGATGCTGATTTCGCCTCAGACCCTGATAGAAGAAGGTCCATCACTGGCTTAGTGTTCACACTTGGTGGAAATACTATAAGCTGGAAGTCTGGACTGCAACGAGTTGTTGCTCTCTCAACCACTGAATCAGAGTACATGTCTCTTACTGAAGCTGTGAAGGAGGCACTGTGGTTGAAAGGTCTGCTAAGAGAATTCGGATATGATCAAAGGAGTGTTGATATCCATTGCGATTCTCAAAGTGCTATTGCACTGTCCAAGAACAATGTGCATCATGAACGCACGAAGCACATTGATGTGAAATGTCACTTCATTCGAGAAGTTATTGCGAATGGAGATGTTGATGTGGTGAAGATATCTACGGAAAAGAACCCTGCTGATATATTCACCAAGACGTTGGCTGTAGGGAAGTTTCAGACTGCCTTGAACTTCCTACATGTCAAGTCTGAGTAGTAAGACTCAGAAGATCCGAGTCGGGAATCCTGCAACTAGATTCAAGGTATATGGTATCTCTCTTTCTCTCAAGCTCGCACACGCTATTGGTTTTGTCATCACAGTTTCAGGTGGAGATTTGTGAAGGTGAAGCCGTGATGACCAAGTAACAGAAGTGGGCAAACACGCTAAAGAACTTAACTCATGTCTTAACCGGGGTCGATGTAAACTGTACTACGGTTAAGAATACTTTTGGGACCACAACAGGAGGAAACGGCTACACTGCGAGTTCGGCGCTCACACAAGCTGTCCTCATGTGGGATTCAGAAGGAACAAGGCGTGCTTGTACCCTCCCTGCAAACGCAATCAGTGAGCTGTCTTAGCGTCCAAAGGAAGCGTCTGCGTTAGGTCATGAAGCGAGCTGCTCCAGGGTTTCTCTATAAAGAGAAGGAAGTGTCAAGAGAGAGTGATACGGTGTAATAGATAGAGAGAGAAAACTTGTAATAGCATAAACTGATTAGCTTGTTTTCTCAGTCATAGGAATCGTTAGAGTGAATCTCAAGTGCTAGTGAAGGGCATTGAGGTGGGTCACTTAAGTTTCCTATTGTAAACTCTATCTGAATCTAGTGGATTCCGAGTTACCGACTCGGCCAGACGTAGCTACCCTCGTTAACGGGAGTGAACTGGATAAACTTGCTTGTGTGCTCCCTTTTTTCTTTTTCCTCTGTTTACTACTTCATCTTCTTCATACAACTCTGTTTCTTCAGTTCTCTTGAAACTATATCCTCTGTTCTTGGTTTGTTGGGACTTCTCTAGAGGAAAGTCGACGCCTTTAGGGTCTAGAAGTCTTAACACACTCATTTCTAGAAGTAAGTTCTTTACATCAAACAGTGAGAAAAAAAAACACAATATGACTCATAACCAAACTCTATAAACCCGAGGTAGAGAAACACAATACTACAGGAAAAAGGATGAGAAAATTGGGAAATTTAGGGTTTTTGAAATCTAACACTCATTCAAACAATAAATGATAAGAACATGAAACAAAAACTTAGAGTTGCATTGATTTAGGACTTACAGGTTCAATTTTCTTAGATTGAAAGGTGGATTTTGACAAAAGTGAAATCGGATTTAGGGTTCTTTTTGTATGACAGACGACGGCGAGTTGAGGTGGAGATGACGAAACGGAAGGAGCCTGTCCCAGAGGAGAGCTCACCTGAGACGGTCATGAAGAGAACCCTCCTTCGTCTTCGACGTTTCTTCAGAATATTCCGAGATACCTGAGCCGTCGGAATATTCCGAGGAACTGTATCCGTCGGGAAATTCCGAGGACCTACATCCTTCGGAATATCCGAGGAAGCAGTCGTCGGAATATCCCGAGGGATACACTTCCTCAGAATATTCCCAAAACTAATTTTTTTTTAAAAAATAAAAATTTATTTTTTTATTTGAAATTTGAAAATATAAAATTAAAATTGAAATAAAAAATATATTAGATAATATTCAAAGTTGTACAAACCAAAATAAAACATTCAGAGTTTTTGAAAAAAAAAAGAAACTACGGGAACTGCTCGTTCGGGTACATCCTCCTCATCATCTCCATCATTTGCTCGTTCTGCTTCCTCGTTGCCTCCCATCCCGCCTCTTGATCCGCTATCTTTTACTCCAACGCAGCTATGCGGTCATCTCTGTCCTTCAACTGGTCCATACACTACAAGAAAACACGCCGAATTCCGACGGAGATTCCGACGGACGACACAGCCGTCGGACACTTTGGACGGAATTCTGACCGATTTCCGACGAAAACAAAAAATCTGAAGTCGTCGGAATTCCGTCGGCTAATTCCGACGAATTTCCGAGAAAACAAGGGTCGTCGGAATATTCCGACGACTTTTCGACGATATTCCGATAAACAATATAACCGTTGTAGTCGTCGAAAAGTCGTCGGAATATTCCGTCAAATTTCCGACGATATGCCGATGAAAAGATATAACCGTTACGGTCGTCGGTATTCCGTCGGTATTTTCCGACGAATTTCCGACGAACCAAGTGACCGTTGCCGACAAATAAATATGACCGTTTTATAGCCGTTCGAGATTGGAAAATACTGACGGAATTCCGACGGAATGCTTTATATCTGTCGGTATTCCGTCGGAAAGTCGTCGGATGTCCGTAAGCAATTTCCTATAAATGCAACCCCTCCTCATTCATCTCATTCACACCTCATTCTCTCTTCTTTCTCTTTAGTCATAACAATTCCGTGAAAATCATGTCTTCAGGAGCTTATTATCGTTCGTGGATGGATAAACCTCATTTGGATCCCAACACTAATTTGCTTACGGAAGAATACGTTCAAGGAATTGGAGAATTCATGAGGCTTGTTCAACAGCAACCGGATGCAAAAAGTGGTATGTTAAGATGTCCCTGCTCTACTTGCAATAATAATAAGGTTATAAAAGAATTTGATGTTTGGACTCATTTGTATATGAAAGGGTTTTCACGTAATTATAAAGTTTGGTACCTTCATGGGGAAACTGGTTATGAATATGGTAGTACTAGCGAACCTCAGCCTGTTAGTGAACTTCAGCCTGATATTAGGTTAGAAGAACCTAGAACGGATATAGATTATGGTGTAGGTACTGAGCAGATGGTACATGATCATTATAGAGGGGAAGAACCAAATCCCGAATCTAGGAGATTTTTTGATATGTTAGATGCAGGAAAACAACCTTTGTATCAAAATTGTAGAGATGGTCATTCAGTCTTATCATCTGCAACTAGATTAATGGGTATTAAGACAGACTATAATTTGGCTGAAGAATGCATGGATGCGATTACTGATTTTGTCAAAGGTATTCTACCTGAGGATAACCTTGCACCGGGTTCATACTACGAGGTTCAGAAACTTGTAGCCGGTCTTCAACTACCGTACGAAGTGATAGATGTATGTATTGACAACTGCATGATCTACTGGAGAGCGGATGAGACACGAAATGTATGCAAATTTTGTGGGAAACCTCGTTATCAGGAGACGAGGGGAAGAGTTCCGATCCCGTTCAAAAGAATGTGGTATTTGCCTTTGACGGAAAGATTGAAGAGGTTGTATCAGTGTGAGCGCACAGCAAAAGCAATGAGATGGCATGCAGAGCATTCCACAAATGGTGAGATTAGACATCCTTCAGATGCGAAGGCTTGGAAACATTTCCAGTCAACATATCCAGAATTTGCGGAAGAGAGAAGAAATGTTTATCTTGGATTATCTACTGATGGTTTCAGCCCGTTTGGAAAGCATGGAAGACAGTATTCTCTATGGCCAGTTATCGTGACCCCGTACAACTTACCGCCGAGCTTGTGCATGCGACGAGAGTTTTTGTTTCTCTCAATTCTCGTCCCCGGTCCAGATCATCCTAAAAGATCACTAGATGTGTTTCTTCAACCACTGATATATGAGTTGCAACAACTATGGGCGCATGGTTTTGAGACATACGATGTTTCGTGCAAAGAAAACTTTCAGATGCGGGCAGTACTTATGTGGACAATAAGTGACTTTCCAGCATATGGTATGTTATCTGGATGGACAACACATGGGAGGCTATCATGTCCATATTGTCAAGATGACACCGATGCTTTCCAACTAAAGAACGGAAGGAAAACGTGTTGGTTTGACTGTCACAGACGATTTCTTCCACCTGATCATCCATACCGCAGGAGTAAGACTTCGTTTACGAAGAACAAGCAGGTGTTTGATGGTCCACCTGAGGAAGTTAGTGGGGAAAATTTGTTGAAGCAGTTTAGGGATTTTGATGCAGAAAGGACGCCAGATGTAGGTGGACATGAAAACATTCGAGTCAGTGCGGTTGGAGAGCTACATAACTGGCACAAAAAGAGTATTTTCTGGGATCTGCCATATTGGAAGACTCATCTATTGCGGCATAATTTAGATGTCATGCATATTGAGAAGAACTTCTTCGACAATCTGATGAACACAGTCCTTAACATCCAAGGTAAAACGAAGGATAATTTGAAGTCAAGGTTGGATTTAGTCGATATCTGTGATCGTTCTGAACTTCACGTTGATGAGAACGGTACGGCCCCTTTTCCCATTTATCGGCTGGATGGTGCTAGAAAAGAAGAGTTCTTTGATTGGATTACAGATAAAGTGAAATTTCCTGACGGATATGCATCAAATTTGGGGAACTGCGTTGATAGAAGCGAAGGAAAGTTTAGTGGCTTGAAGAGTCATGATTGTCATGTAATTATGCAGCGCCTCCTCCCGTTTGCTTTTTCAGCATTATTGCCACGTAATGTTCATGAAGCAATTGCAGGGATAAGTGTTTTCTTCCGCGACTTATGCAGCAGAGTAGTGACTGAAGAGGGTATTAATAATTTGAAGACAAACGCACCAGTCAGCATGTGCAACCTTGAGAAGATATTTCCTCCATCATTCTTTGATGTAATGGAACATCTTGCTATTCATCTCGCAAGAGAATTGGAACTTGGTGGTCCTGTGCAGTACAGATGGATGTATATTTTTGAGCGTTATATGCATCATCTGAAGAAGATGGTCAAAAATCAAAGCAGGGTGGAAGGATCTATAGTGGCACAGGTGATCAATGAAGAAACTGCAATCTTTGCTGAAAATTATTTTCCACCAGAAGTGCATACAAAACACCGAAGACCTGCTCGGCATGATGACAGAGGGGAGAGAGCAACATATCATGTTACTGTCCCAAGCATGTTCAAGGAAATAGGACGACTTAGCGGAAAATTCACGAAGCGCAGACTTACGGACACTGAGCACGCTCATTTGCAAACATATTTGCTCACCAACTGTGAAGATGTTCTACAATATGAGAGGTAAAAATATTTTTTCATTTACATTGTTAGATTAATATTCAATAAATTTATTTCATATTGATAATATTTTTGTATATAGTGTATATATGGCGGAGTTGCGTATGACTCACAGGCATGCAACAGAAGATGAGCTTCAACAACTTAGAGATAACGGATTTGCTGTGTGGCTTCGTAGTTATGTGAGTCATATATCATATTACCCTATGCAAATGAGTAGTTTAAATTTAATATAAACTAATTAACTTTTCACTCATATATGTTTTTAATTTGTAGGTGAATGATGGTTTGGCCAGAGGTTTTGTGTTCGATGATTGGATACGCGAATTTGTGCAGGGACCAAACTATGTGGTCAAATCATATCCAAAATTTTGTACGCGAGGATATGCATTCACAAGGAAAGGTCATTCTAAGACAACATATGATGCTGGTGTTTCATCTTCTTCCGGTGACGATGTCTACTACGGCAACATAAAAGAAATATTGGAAATCCAATTTCCTGGAATGGTTGGATTGCGTTGTGTAGTATTCTATTGTGATTGGTATGACACCACCCCAGATAGAGGAGTGAAGATTGATGCGTTTGGTGTTACATCAGTTCATTCGCGGCGGAAACTTCAATACTATGATCCCTTCATTCTTGGTTCGCAAGCTGATCAGGTATGTCAATCTATTCATAATTTTTTTCCAATACAATTAATTAATGCTATATATTTTACTAATATTTGTATAATTGATATGTATAGGTATGTTACATCAGTTACCCTCGGGTGACGTACAGAGATGATCCATGGGTCACTGTAACGCAAATCAACCCAAGAGGACGAGTGGATGGAACTTCTGATGATGATGAACCATTGCAACCAGAGTCTACCAGCAACGCCCAGGCAGTTGAAGATTTGGCAAATGTTGAACTCGTTGAGGATTTGACTGAGTTTGGACTTGATGCTGTTGTACATTCGGAACCAGAAGCTGAGGTTGGGGAGTTTGATGAAGATTCAGAAGATTCGGATTAGTTTTTTTTTTTTTTTTTTTTTCCATTTGGTCCGTCGGAAATCCATCGCAAAATACCGACGAGATAGCGACGATAAAGAGTTTCATGAAAGTCTGGAGATGTCCTCGGTAATTCGTCGCAATATACCGACGACATCCCGACGAACTAACAGAGTTCGTCGGAATGTCGTCGGTATAGTGCGACGAATTACCGAGGACATGTGTTTTTAAAAAGTCCTCGGTAATTCGTCGCAATATACCGACGACATTACGACGAACTCTGTTAGTTCGTCGGGATGTCGTCGGTACATTGCGACGAATTACCGAGGACATGTGTTTTTAAAACATTTTCAACATAAAAATCTATAAATTTATATGCCAAAACTATGAAAATAATACATAATAAGTGTTAAGTGTTAAGTATAGTATTAGATCGCAACCGTTTAAATATAACAATTCATAAAAATATTTATGTATGCATATCACATGTTTTCATAACATCTCATCTTAACACTCATATACTTATACAATCACATTCATCTAATCTTACACTACAAAAAATGTTGTTGTATAAATTCGTGTTATCAAAACATTTCTACTGTTAAATCTTTATGAAAATACTATATATATTATCAAAGATTTGGATTTTGCTTTTAGAAACTTGTAACCAACCCTTAAACACTAAGTCGTCAGTATTCCGTCGGAATGAGTCGTCAGTATTCCGTCGGAATATACTGACGAACTTAATTCCGTCGGAATTGTAATTTACCCGGGAAAACCAAACCGCGTGAAATTTTCGCGGACCGCCAATTGATATATATTTAATGATACCGACGGAATACTGACGAACCCGTGTCCGTCGGAATTGTTAAATATAATTACTCATCTTCTTCCTTCTTCGTTATTTCCGCCTCCGGCTCTCTCTCAATTCTCTCCGCGATTTCTCTCCCTTTCACGGCGATTCCGGCCGTTCTCGAGCCCCCATCACCGGCGGCCCCCATTCCGGCCCCCAATCATCTTCTCACCCTCATATCTCTTCCCCAAACCCCAAATCATGTAAGAATCATCCCAACCTTGTTTTATCCCAATTTTTTAGGGTTTTGGAAGTTAGATCTCGGATTTTAGGTTGTTTGATTGAAAATTTTAGGATTGAATGGATAGTTTAGGATATATAAGTTAGGATTGTTGTTTGGATTGTTGTTTAAGTTTTTTTTTGGAATTATTTTGTGTTTTTGTTAAAATTCAAAACGTTTTCCTGTTTTTAAAACGTTTTTTGATTTTTAAAAACGTTTTTCAAGTTTCCAATAATAAACTATGTATAATAAAACGTTTTTAAAAAATTTTAAAAATATTTAACAACATTTTTCTATAATTATAAAAATTTATAATTTTGTATACATATATATATATAAATCATGTATAATAAAAAATTTTAAAATTTTAATAATTTTTTACAAATTTCCAGTAATAAACTATGTATAATAAAACGTTTTTTAAAAATTTTAAAAATATTTAACAACATTTTTCTATAATTATAAAAATTTATAATTTTGTATACATATATATATATATATATATAAATCATGTATAATAAAAAATTTTAAAATTTTAATAATTTTTTACAAATTTCCAGTAATAAACTATGTATAATAAAACGTTTTTTAAAAATTTTAAAAATATTTAACAACATTTTTCTATAATTATAAAAATTTATAAAATTTTTATAAGTTTCCAGTAATAAACTAAGTATAATAAAAGGTTTAATTGTTTTTTTTAAACGTTTATAAAACCTTTTGTAAATATATAAATGAAAACATTAAAAATAGAAATGGTTTGAAAAGATTTTTGATGTATTAATTTTTTTTTTAGGTCCGAGGATGTACCCCGCCCCGCAGCCCGTCTTCGACGTAGTTCGGTGAGCAGTTCCCGTGCATCGGGATCGTCTCACGAACAAAACTCGGTTCCCGCATATATTCCCGCTCCAGCTCCCGCTGCCCCTCCCGCTGCTGCTCAACAGGATCCGGGGGTCATGCCAGTTGATCTATTGGTTCAACAACCAGGTCGAGAGCATCTCCCGGTTCTCCATCCCAACCCACGACGAGGACATAGCACTTGGTTAGTATTTTTTTTAATTTGTAGTATTATGTTTTTTTCCATTAATTAACTTGTTAACTAACTTGTATTTTTTTTAAAGGTTCACCAAGTCGAAAAATGGCATTAGCAGGAGCATCAACCAGATGATGTACTCCATGCTTCGTTTTGGATATTCAAAGTGGAGTGTGATTCCTTTCGAAGAACGAGAGTTGTGGTTTCGTCAGTTTGCGGTAAACTCTTCATTTTTTTAAAGTATTTACATTTTTTAAAATATATTTACTTATTAAATTATGTTTGTTTTGTAGCAAGAGTTCAACTGGCACTCCGATCTCACGGAAACAGTCCGTAAGAAATTCAACGAAAAAGCCATGGACTCTTATACGAAGCAGATAAACGCGTGGAAGACAGTTTGGCAGAAGAACAAGAGGCCACGGTTCATCAACGGGACGGTGTGGGAGCAGTTGATAGCTCATTGGGAGAAGGAAGAAACTGCAGAGACGTCTTCTAGGAACTCCAAGAACCGGAAGAGCGATCGTGGCGGGAAAGGTATGTATGTGCACAACCTCGGCGCTTGCTCTATGTCTACTAAGGAAGATGAACTTGTAAGTTTTTTTTAATTATTTATCTTTATATTTTTTAAATAAATATTTTATATATTCCTTGGCTAATAATGGCGGTTTTTTAGATCGAAGAAAATGACGGTAATCCCGTTGATCGTCTCCAACTCATTAAGGTGGCTCACACTAACAAGAAGACAGGTCAAATTCAGGATCCCGTGATCAAAGGTGTCGTTGATTTGGTGGAAGCTGAAATAGCAACTCAATCTCAGCCTCTCTCTGATGACGGCGATTCTACGGGAGCTTCAACCAACTTGTCCCTATTGCAAATAAATGAGATGGTTGAAAAGGTAATTTTTTTTATTAATATATTTTTTTTATAATGTCGATTACTAATTTGTCTATATTTACTAACTTTAAATATTTTTGTAGGCGGTTCCTAAAAGGAAAGGAGGCCGTTTAGTTGGGTTGGCCCGCCGTGCTTCTTCGTATCCGGCGTCTTCTTCGCAAGCTCCGTATGCCGATCCCATGATTCTCGAGGAGCTACATGACAAAGATGAACGGATTGGGGCATTGGAGGAGCAGAACACCACTATCCTTTCGGAGAATGCCACTATCCGTTCGGAGAATGCCACTATCCTTGCTGAGCTGGCATCCCAGAAGAAGTTCAACGCCGAGATAATGCAGAAGCTAGATCGTTTGATGTCTTCGAGTTCTTAGTTTTTTTCAGCTTTTTAAAACTGTCTGAATGTTTTTTTCTTTCGTTTTGCATGAATTTTAAATTTTCTGAATGTTTTTTTTCTATTTCGGTTTGTATGAATTTAAATTCTATAATATTATTAGTTTTAAATTTCAGATTTTATTTATTTATTTATTAATTTTTCAAATAAAAAATATATATAAAAATGCAAAATTAATTCGTATTAAAATTGACATTTTCCGACGAACTAAGTTCTCGGTAAATACCGACGGAGTATGACTCGTCGGTAAATACCGACGGATTATGATTCGTCGGAACATACCGACGAATGGTGAGTCGTCGGAATTTACCGACGAATCGTAATCCGTCGGTATTTACCGACGAGTCATACTCCGTCGGTATTTACCGACGAGTCATACTCCGTCGGTATTTACCGAGAACTTAGTTCGTCGGAATCTTCGGAGGATCCGTCTCCGTCGGTATATAGTTTTTCCGATGAACTCTAGTCTCGTGTGTCCGCATCGGAATATTGTCGGAAGTTCGTCAGAATGTCATTTCTCGGTATTCGTCAGAAAGTCGTCGGAAGTTCTGACGAAATTCCGACGAATTCTTTTTTCCGACGAAATGATACCGACGAACGCCTTCGTCAGAAATGCGTCGGAATAGGCCTATTCCGACGAACTTCCGACGATTTTGGCCATCATAATCTCTCTGTTTTCTTGTAGTGATAAGCCCTTCTGGATCAACATAGGGCTGTGGTGCAGAAGGAGGAACCGACCGGGCTCGACGACCCAAACCGACCAAACGTCCCTTCTTCTTTGGAACCGACTGAAATAGAAAATAAACAAATTTAAATAATAGAAACGTTGATAAAATGAAAATAAAGAAATAAATGAATTGAACTTTTTTATAAAGAACATACCGATTCAACGATTTCGTTGATTAGAATCCGGGACAAGTTGGTCGAAGCCGTCGAAGTGGCGTCCAGATCGGTTTGAAGCTGAGATAGATGGGTCTCTTCGTCTTCCTTCTGAGTTTCGATCAGGCTGAACACATCCTTCACAACACCATCATCAATCTCCCCGGTCTTCTTGTTGGTATGCGCCGTCTTCATTAGGACGCAATCATCAACCGGCTCGCCATCATTTTCATCTGCCTTGAAAAAAACAAAAGTTAAACAAACGTTAGAAATTAGAAGAAATGCATAAACAATAAAATAAAAATGCTTAAATAATTAAAAAAAAAAAGAGATTCAACTTATCAAGCGATCCCCCAGAGTGGAAATATCTTCTCAAGGTTGCACTGAATCACAGCTATGTTAGTCTTCAAATTTTCAATACCTTCAAGAGTCACTGATCTCGTGCATAAATCGCGGAAGAAAGCACTAATCCCTGCAATTGCTTCATGAACATTCCGTGGTAATAGTTCCTTGAAGGCAAACGGAAGGAGGCGCTGCATCATTACATGGCAATCGTCACTCTTCAAGCCGATAAACTTTCCTTCCTTTCTGTCGACACAGTTACGCAAATTAGATGCGTAAGCGTCTGGAAATTCCACATCGTTTGAAATCCAATCAAAGAACGCATATTTTCCCTCTGCATCAAGTCGGTATATGGGAAAAGGAGCCCTACCATTCTCATCAACATGAAGTTCTGAACGAGCACATATATCGACTAAATTCAGTCTTGACTTCAAATTATCCTTTGTTTTACCTTGAACGTTAAGGAACGTGTTCATGAGATTGTCAAAAAAATTCTTCTCAATATGCATGACATCTAAATTATGCCTTAGCAGATGATCCTTCCAGTTGGCAGATCCCATAAAATACTCTTTTTGTGCCAGTTATGTAGTTCTCCAACAGCATCTACCGGATAATGCACATGTCCACCTTGGTCTGGCGTCCTTTCTGCACCAAAATCTCTTAGTTGTGTCGACAAAGCTGCCCCACTAATTTCCGGAGGTGGACTGTCAAACACCCTCTTGTTCTTCGTAAACAAATTTCTATTCCTACGATATGGATGATCAGGTGGTAGGAATCTCCTGTGACAGTCAAACCAACATGTTTTCCTTCTGTGTTTTAGTTGGAAAGCATCAGTGTTATCTTGACAATATGGACATGATAGCATCCCATGCGTTGTCCATCCAGATAACATACCATATGCTGAAAAATCACTTATTGTCCATATAAGTACTGCCCGCATTTGAAAGTTTTCTTTACATGAAACATCGTATGTTTCAGCACCTTGAGCCCATAGTTGTTGCAACTCTTTCAGCACCTTGAGCCCATAGTTGTTGCAACTCATATATTAGTGGCTGAAGAAACACATCAAGTGATCTCTTAGGATGCTCTGGTCCGGGAACGAGAATGGAGAGAAACAAAAACTCTCGTCGCAAACACAAGTTTGGCGGTAAGTTGTATGGTGTAAGAATGACTGGCCATAGAGAATATTGTCTTCCACTCTTGCCAAATGGGCTGAAACCATCAGTACATAATCCAAGGTAGACATTTCTTTTCTCAAACGCAAAGTCGGGATATGTTGATTGGAAATGCTTCCACGCTTTTGCATCTGAAGGATGTCTAATCTTACCATTTGTTGAATGCTCTGCATGCCATCTCATTGGTTGCGCTGTGCGTTCAGACTGATACAACCTCTGCAACCTTTCCGTCAAAGGCAAATACCACATCCTTTTAAATGGCACTGGAACTCTTCCACTTGTATCTTTATAACGAGTCTTTCCACAAAATTTGCATGCAACCCGCTGTTCATCCGCCCTCCAATAAATCATGCAGTTATCGCTGCATACATCTATTACCTGATACAATAAACCAAGACCAGCTACCAGTTTCTGAACCTCGTAGTATGAACCAGGGGCTACATTATTCTCAGGTAGAATACCTTTTACAAAATCAGCAATCGCATCCACACAGTCTTCAGCCAAATTATAATCTGTTTTAATGCCCATCAGTCTTGTTGCAGATGATAAAGCTGAATGACCATCTCTGCAACCTTCGTACAAGAGTTGCTTTCCAGCATCCAACATATCATAAAATCTCATAGCTTCTGCATTGGGTAAATCTTCCCCTCTAAAATGATCATTTACCATCTGCTCAGTACCTACACGATAATCTACATCCATTCTAATTGGTTCTTTCTAACCTAACCGCAGGTTGAGGTTTGCTAGTACTACCATATTCATAATCAGTTTTTCCATGATGATACCAAATTTTGTAACTTCGGGTAAACCCATTCAAATATAGATGAGTCCAAACATCCCACTCTTTAATAATCTTTCTATTTTTACAATTAGAGCAAGGACATTTAAACATACCCGTTTTTGCTTCCGGTTATCGCTGAACTAACCCCATGAATTCGGTTATACCTCGTTGGTATTCTTCCGTAAGCAATCACGTGTTCGGATCCAAATGCGGTGATAATAATTTGAAGAAGACATGCTTTTTTCAATCAAATTCGTGTGTAAATATAATATGTGAGAGAGGATGAAGAAATGGCGTGAATGAAGAGGATGGGGGAGGGGGTGCGGGTATTTATAGATGAAATGCTGCCGACAGTACCGAGGAAATTCCGATGGAATACCGACGGCAACGGCTCTTTCCTCGGAATTTCCTTGGAATTTTTAAAATCTCCCAACGGCTCTCTAACGGCTATAATATATCCTCGGATATTCGTCGGTGTTTTCCGAGGAATATGATTTCCTTGGTATTTCATCGGTATATTCCTCGGAAATTCCGAGGAAACCCAAAACTTGGATTTCCTCGGTATTTCCTCGAAAATTTGTCGGAATATTCCGAAGATCTCATTTTCCGTCAGAATGTCCGTCAGAATTACACTGTTTTCTTATAGTGTCTATACTATTATTTATGAAGTGATATAGCTTATTTGTCATGATTTCCATGATTTTAGGTAATTTTGTTTATTTGTCATGTTTTTATTAGTTTTTAGCTTAGTCGTTTATTTATTAATATTTTTTAGCTGAATCACTAATTTATTAATTTTAAAAAATATCCGTAATAAAATTTATATATAATTAAAAACGAAATTTATTTAATAATTTTTAAATATGTATGTTATATTAAAATTCTTATTTTCTTATTTTCTTACTTGTCATATTTTATTAGGTTTTAAACTTTTATTTAGGTCATTGACTTATTATTAGTTTTTAACTGAGTATTTATTAATTTTCACAGAACCCGTAATGAATTTTATATATAATAAAGCACGCATTTTATTTTAATAATATTAAATTTATATGTTATATTAAATAATTAATTATAAACTAATATAATAAAATTGTGAAAATATATTTAAAAATTAAGAGAATTCTTATATATATTGTGTTGCTATCTGAAAAAAATATTTTTATTATAAAGTTACAAAACTAAGATATGAAACAGTTTATAATTAAATATCAGTCAAACAAAAATATTTATATAAAGATATTTTCTAAACTATTTCTATAAATATGAGTGTTTTAAAACTTTTAACACAGTAATAAATACATAGTTTGATGAAAGTTTTTTGGACATATATAAATAATTTCATGTTTGATTTAACTATTTAAAATCATAAATAATTACTTAACTTGTGACTGTGTTTAAAACAAGTTTTCTTGCTTTTAATTTAAACCAGTGTAGGTTTAATCCGTGAAACACTATAGCTTCAGTTGGTCGCCACTAGAAAAATGAAAAAATAAACAAAATAAAAAAATAAATTTCATTTGAAGAATTGAAAAAATATAAAAATATGAATTTTTGTTCAATTTGTTCATTATCAAAATTGCATAGGGAAATTTTTTTTCTTACAAATTCATTCTCCATGGGAAATTTAGAATAAAAAAGTGGAAACTACTTTTCAATAATTTGACTAAAATTTCAACATAACTGGTATAAATTTTGAGGAATAAAGAATTCACCATAATTTTTTTCCTTCAACATGTTCACCGGTTAGAGTTTTATAATGCCAATTTTTGGATTAATAAGACATAAAATAATAAGCAGTCCTAAGATGATTATGCCCGTATGTGCAGGCAAAACTCCTAGTTTCAAGTATGATCCGAGTCATTATAAATAATTTCTCTAAATAAAACGACTAAAACTTATGAATTAAAAGCGGCATGCATCGGGTGATTCTTTGTAAACAAATATCATGAAACAACTGCTAGAGAATATTCATTAAATATCATTCTTGAATTCAAACAACGTGATTATATTAACTTTCTCCTGAAGTGATAAACCCTATGTAATAGAATCCTAGAGACTAACTTACGTTGAATTTTGGATTCTAGACATTCAATACGATCGAGTTTTAGAGGTTCATGAAACTCTTAGAAATCAACTCCCCTTGGCTAAGATTATCTCTCTCATATAGGTTTGTTTCAGACATTTACATAATCCATTTGGTGCATTAAACAGCCTAGATATCATGAAAATGGTGTACAACCAAGTTCAAGCGTTAAGAAAAACCGAGTTCATAATTTTCCAATCTAACAAATCAATTTCATAAATCCATTATTCCTCTGTAACACTAAGCCTAACTTGTAGATTACTCAGGCGTAAAACCACCAACACAGAAAATCCTTGACTAAATCATCACAGCAAAAAAATATCTATAAATAAGGGGGTTCAAAAAGCTTCTATGGAGGCATAATATGAAATGGTCTTAGTCAAAACTTACAAATCTCGAGAAGAATGTAAAATCTAATTAAAAAAACACATCATAGAGGATGGCTGAAAGCAGCATATATATATGTCAAAATCACGTGAGAATCGAATTTTAGAGCCAACTAAATTGAAAATAAGGACAACTGCCCTTTTTCTCGTACTGAATAGGTACACAGACCAAGCTTCAGTAAAATGTTCAGATTTTACAGATGGCATCAGAAGTCTCACTACAAGAAAAAATACGATTTGCAAGAAAATTACAAAAAAATACCTTTTTCTCGCTAATCAGTACTCGCAAAAAAAAAGCTCACAACTTTCTTGCAAGGGAGAGAATATTTTCCCTCGCAAATTTGCTAGGGAATATTCTCTCACAAATTTTCTGTGGAACATATACTCCTCTTGAAAGTTAATCGCACTCAATTTTTTATCTTGTGTACAGAGCTGATCTCAATCCATGGAAGGAAAGTTTTACAGTCATTACTAAACTTATGACACATCTGCACAGTTCTGCATCCCTAATTTCTCACTTGCACCTAAAACATGTAAACTTGATAAATATCTGAAATAGTCTAAAAACATAATTTAACTTGATAAAACACGTAATTGTAAACAGGAAGAACCAGTAGAAATACAACATCATGAACAAGTAACAATCTTTGAGAGATGTATGATATATGGATCATGAACACATGAGACACTCTTCAATGGCTATGGATGAACATGGATAAACTCTAGAGGACAAACTCAGTTATTTGGAGCAAGGAACCAACGGCGAAGAATCTCACCACTTCACTTGGAGCTCGATGCCCATTCATGGTGAATGGAGTGCATGCTACATCTATCGACTTGTCAGGTTTTTGGCATTGATTGTAAGGATCTAGTCTCGATGACTCAAGATCCCGGGGCATGGCCTAAATTTTCCACTGAGCTAAAGGAGTTGATGAAGCTAAAGAATAGATTCCCTTAGTTCTCGATTGTATTTATTTCTCGTACTGAAATGTATCGTCTGATTCATTAGCTAAGATAGTAAGATCCTTTCCTAGTGACCTATACTACATTAGTTATTTTGTTCATGTCTGGTGCTCCAGACCAGTTCGAGTTTGAGTAATAGAATAACCGTTTGATGAGAAAAAAACTTAATAAAGACTCAAAAAGGTTAGAAACACTTACAAACACATTTTATCACCTTTTCAATGTGCTAGTTCGTCTTCATTAATATGAACAAAGAGTAAAACTGAATTAGTTTATTAGTGACAATTCACTTATCTTTTGTGTTTATAAATTCAGTTTATTTCCCCTAACACCAAACTCTTTCCCCTTCTGAATACCCAGAATTTATCACCACAATCAAATTTCCACGCCTATGTTATTGGAATCTTTGATTTGATTGTCGCAACTAATCTTGTAGTTGTGATATACTTTGGGTTTTATCGGTTTTAACCATGGTATAAGTCTATTTATCTCTACACTATTTATCTTTATACCTTGGTTTTTACCGGTTGTGATATACTTTGGTCTTTACATTATGTTTCGAGTCTGTTTTAATGTCTTTTCAGGTCTAGGTATGTTTTGGAGCATTATAGAGATTATGGAGCCATTTGGAGTTTTAAGTGAAGAAAACCCGAAGTGTTGAAGTCTTAGTCGATATTTTAAAGTAGTGTTGATCGATACTCCTTGTGTATTGGTCAATTATACGCTCAAATTACTATACTTGTGGATTGAATCCACATAGATTCTATGATTCACTGAATAGACTTATGTCTATAAGATTAAGCTAGACAATAAATAATATGAGGCAGTAAATAATAAGAAAGTACATAGGATTTGTAAACAATGGAAGAAGGCTTCTAGACTTAGGGTTTCATTCAGATTATCAGAACTCAAATCTAAAGATGCTAAGCTTTTTTTGAAGATCAATCCTAGAAATCAAATTCAATAAGCAAGTAATCTAGCTCTCACATGCATTTACTAATCTGATGTCTAAATCATGTGATTCTAACTCTTGTATGCGAATTCAGAAAAAGTGTCGATCGATGCTTCTTTCAGACGAGCGTTAAGATCTAATTCGATTTTTCACTAAGTTAGCTAAACCAGCTCTTGCATGCGCCTAACAACTTAGCTCAGCCGGATTCAGTTCTAGGAATAGACCATCCTATGGCGGGCGCCTAACTATCCTATCGTCATGTTTCTAGTTAATTACTCTAGAAACAAGCAATAATAACAATCATGTGAATGATTCAATATGATTACCCTAGCAGTTCTATAAATCGAAAGTTCATCAAAGCCATAGAAAATCCATAAATCTAACAGGTGATCTACTGAGACATGATTAGAGAAGACATAATCAAAGAAAGAATAGATATCATATAATCAAACCAAAAACAATGGAGTTCCAAGAGAACTCCAAAGGAGCTCCTCTCTTCTCTCCTAACTCTAAAACAAAGAATAAAAGAAAGCGTATCCGTCAACAATGGCTTAGAAAACATATATATATATATATATTATATAGGATTAGGTCATGTACTGGGGACTTTTGTAAATAAGGAAAACTTTGAGGTAAAGTTGCAACTCTCTCTCTCTCTCTCTCTCTCTCTCTCTCTCTCTCTCTCTCTCTCTCTCCTCATTACATGTCGCCCTTCAAGTATCTTCATAGCCCATGAGGCTCTCATCATGTTCTCCTTTGAATCTCGTTCGAAATGTCTTTCGTTTCGTTGCAATCGCAGTTTCCGTTAAGTTTTTATGAAGAAAACAAGTAAGGAGTTGTTTTCTTATAAAACTTAGAGTTAAACGCCGTGTCAAAAAGGGTTTACCCAAAACCATCAAATTTTCAACAAAATAAATTGAACTCTTCATTTCGTAAGACCAACATTATAAAAACATACTTTGGAGAAATCAACGATTTTCCGGAAAAGTCGTAAAAACACATTAGTCGTGAAACGGTTCGTAGCAACCTAAAACATGACAAATGACCATTTATGAATTGAAATAAGAACAGGCCCGGAATATAATGACGGTTTACTTGACTTGAATTAAAATAAGAATGGGCCCGTAACTGGCCCCGAACAGGCCTGTAGTATAATGTAAAGTTTCCAAGATAAACATGGATTTTGGAAAGATTTCCCCAAACAGATAAACTATAATCATGGCAAAAAAATAATAGACCGCCGGCCTTGGGGGCATATATAAAGAGAACCTGGGTGAAGAGGACAAGGGGACAGAATTTTTTTAGCAACTTTAGCACTTTCGTTTTTGTTATCGAACTAAGACTCAACTAGGTTTAAGGTTCTAGGTGGTTAGAACTAGAGAACTCACTGACAGCTCTTTCGGCCGAAGCTTTTACAAGATGTTATAACAATCACTACGCTCTTACACAGATTAGAAATAACATCATCCTCGCTTTTCTCTCGATTTCGTCTTTGCTTTCTTTTTCATTCATAATTTGATCACTTGTCGTTGGCTTCGTAGAAATTTGGATCCTCAAGAAAAAGTTGAGATTTCTTTACTTTTCTCTATTAACTAAAATTGACAGTGCGAATTTTGGTTCCCACGGAAGAGCCAATATATTATCTCCTTAAGCTGTTGGGACATCATTTTCTTCCTTCTTGCGCTGACCGATATGACACAATGCTGGTTGATATGCTCCAATTAAGCCTTTCATAGCGTCAGCTGTAATAATTAGAGATCGAATCCACATGGACTTGATTACACAATAGACTATAGGCTATCAGATTAAAGCTAGGCAACAAATAGAATGCATGAAAGACAGTAAAACTATGGAATAAAAGCACTATATCTAGGAAAATCAATCAGGTAATTTAGAATTGTAGTTAACAGATTCCAAGGTTTATGAAGAATAGTTGTGTAACTCAAATCACCGCAATCAATCAATCAGTTTTAGCAGTAGAAACTATTTATGTATAGATTCTAGAATCCTAAATTTCTCTGCGAATTCAAACAATTAAGAAAATAATTAAGATCATGTTTGATATGTTCACTAAATCCCTAAACAAAAATTTTTGGCGAATTGTTATTTAGCTCATAAAGATTATTTAAGGCAATCAATAACATTGTCGTGTCTACCAATTATCCTATGTTCTAGATTATCAAGGTTGTTAATCCAAATCTAGCATTGAAAACAATCAAGATGAAGAATAAAAGATAAACCGTAACAAATATAAATATGAATCCTTGCTACTGTCAAGTTTATGATAACGTTCCACAGAGTATGGTATGAGATTGGAACATAACGTCTTGCTATAGAGTATGGTATGAGATTTACGCTCAATCCAAGATCAACCAGAGAGCACAAGAAGACTGTTCTCCCAATCTGCAACGAGAGAACAAACTTGCCCGGATCACCCAGTTTCCTGATTGTCTTGTTCTGAAGCACTGCGCTGCATTTCTTAGAAACGATCATGAAATCACTGTCCTCCGATATTTTCACGAAGATCAATCCCTTCATCAGGCTGCGCATATAAAGCATCATTTGGATCGCATCAATCAAGGGAAGCTTGATGGTCAAGTCTTCCAGCATCTTCTTGCATTTCATCTCCTCTCGATCCTTACGAGTAGCTTTTGCCGGAACAGGATATGGCACCTTGGGTGTGTATTTGCAAACAGGAACAGGCTCAGTGCGTGGTTGAACAACCTCAGCAGGCTGTTCTGTTTTAGAAGGATCAACCTCGACAGACTGTTCCGTATCGTTATCAGCGTCTGGAGCATCTGAAGGCGATTGCTCTGACTCTTTATGTTTCCCTTATTCGGCTGCTGTGAACTTCTTCGGTACTGGATCAGTCAGTTGTCTCCCACTCCTCAACCCAACTTTATTGCACTCCTTAGGCTTTTTGTCTATCTTTCCAGGAAGCCTGCCTTGCTGCCTCTTAACACTCTTGGCAGTTTGAGCAATCTGAACATCCATCCACCTCATGTGGCTGGCGACATTGTCGTACTTGGTACTCAGGTCGTTGAACATGTTATTCATCCTGGCGTTGATGTCCGTTGTTACTTGATTCAGTGCCATGCCTTGAACCTGCTGACCTTGCAAGCGCTGCTGCATCATCATGGCTAGGCTTTTCAGCTCATCCTGCGGAGCAGTCTGCGGGTTTTTTACACTTTGAAGTTCTGACGTTGATTTCCTGAGTTGCTGAGTACAAATGTTCGTCCTGAGAAGTTTTGAGGGTAGGACTTCTGATATCCCATGTTTTATGCCCTGTCAGGATTGTCTGCTTTGGTGTTGTGACCAAACAAATGTGGATTGTTCCTGACGTTAGGGTTTGGGTGATAGTTGTTAAACTGCCATCCTCGCCCATTGACAAAACTCACATCTTGATGGTCCTCTGCGGGCTTATCAGTATCCAATGCAGTGTCCTTGACGCTCTGCTCTAATAATGAATCTTCCATGACGAAAATCAGATTCTGATTGCTCATAATCAACTGGTCCATCTTGGCTGATAGCTCATCCATCCTTGAAGTGCCGACACTGCTGACCTTCATGGAGCGGTCAGTGTCTGTGTTCTTATTAGCTGAGCTTGCAGCCATATTCTCGATTAGTGCGAAAGCTCCTTCAGTCGTCAGAGTCATGAAATCTCCATTACTCGAGGAGTCGAGTTAATTTTGCGCTTCTAAGATTTCTCCATCATAGAATACTCCCAAAAGGTATTCGTTGTCGAACCCATGGTGAGATCATTCCCTACGGTAGGTGTTGAAGCGCTCCCATGCATCATAGAACGGTTCATCATGGATCTGTTTAAACGTGGAGATCTTGTTCCTCAAGGCAGCAGTCTTTGCCTTCGTGTACAAGTTTCTCAGAAAGGCTGATCGGACCTTCTCCCATGTAGTCAGAGAGCCAGTCGGGAGAGAATCAAACCATCTAGCGGCCTTCCCGTCAAGTGAAAATGGGAAAAATGTGCACTTAATGTAGTCTGGTGGCACACCATTCGCTTGAGTAAATCCGCAAACCCTTTCAAAGTTCTCAATATGGTCCACTGGTATTTCAGACGGGAGACCATTGAACATCTTCCTCTGCACTAAGGTGATGAAAGCGGGTTTAATCTCGAAGTCTTGCATCTGACATGGAGGAAGGTTCATGGTAGAGCGAGTAGTAGGGAATTTTCGAGGTAGGTTGACTTCTCCTATCGGAACGCCTTGTTGTTGTTGCTGCTGTGCGGCGAGTTCAGCTGCAGCCTGAGCGGCTTGTTCGCGTGCGTTCATTGTTTGCTGCATTTGCTGCTGCATGAGTGCCATATCTGCAGCGAGATCGTCTTGAGTATCGTGATCACCCATTGTGGTGTTCATCGGTCTTGGTTGTTGTCTGTTCGTTCGTTCTAATCTTGCGAGTTCTTCAATGCTGAGCGTATGTAATGGTCCTTGTGCGTTTCTCCCATTATGTCTACTGGTCATACACCTTGATCATTAGCTGCAACAGGAAGATTAGAGCAAGTTAGATATCTTAGACTGAATATTGAACATAAAAATAAAGGTAAAAGATCTGATCCCCACCGCAATGGCGCCAAAACTTGATACGCTGAAAATGAATCCTTGCTACTGTCAAGCTTAACAATTGTAATTGTAATATTTGAGATTCAATCCAGAGGACCAGTTCAAAATTTATTCCTATGAGTTCAATACTAAGTTAAAAACAATTATGGGTTTTGATTTCAATGATGACATAGGAAACAAGTAACAAGAGGTTGTATTCGATTTAAACAAGAAGCCAGCCTAGGGTAATTCATTGGGTGCTGATATTGAGCCAAACAATTATTCAAGCGCGTTAGGATACAATCTAGAACTCGGATCACTCAACTGGGACAGCCCAATGTCGTGGTGCTGTTCCCTTTGCGAATCGATCTTGCTACCTCAGCTTTCGCTTGGAACAAGATGCGATGGCAAGGCTTAGAGATCACGTCCGATAAGTTCACTCAACACCCTAATATCTACTTTCTCTATCTAGGGTTGCTAAGCTCATTCATATGATGTCAAGTTATCTTCCACACGGTTAGTGAGTTGATTAAACTTAAGTTCGAACATTAGGTGATCAATTTAATGCAAGCAATAATAGTTATATGAATGAAGACACAAGGAAATCACTTATATATGTTTAGCTCATGTAATAAACACCCTAATACCTTAAGTGAGCTAGCCGACTACTCAATCATGATGCAAGACATCAAAAACATGATTTCTGAATAATACTGCATAAGAAATAGAATAAGAAACAAAGGGTTCAGGATGATGAAAATATGTTAAAAAATATGAAGATTAAAATATGTTGAAAGAGAATGATTTTTTTTTTACGATCCATTTGATAGTAGTTATCGATCGTATTGTATTAATATTTTTTGAAGTTGTTTAGTTCAAAGTGGAATAGCATAAGTAGTTGTGAATAATCGATTCAATAAAAGTAGAATAAAAAGCCGATAGTCGTAACAAAGTTAATTTAGTTGGAATCTAAAATATTTATTCGTTAATTTTTATCGAGGCTATTTCTTCGTTAAGTTTTATCAAGATTATCGATAATATTTTATATTTTGTGTGGATTTGTAAGAGAGCATCATAATATGTTCTTTATATTGACTTTGCATTTTATTAATAAAATAAATATTATTTAAAATTTGTTCAGGATTCTTATGTTTTAATTAAGCAACATTATTTTTGAAGTTAGTTTCTAAATTTTATCGGGTTGTGAATGTTTGGTTGCAACCAGTATTTAACATGATGCTTTTGCGATGGATGTAATTGCAAGTTTTCGTACCGGAGATTGTAGGCATGAAATTGTTATTTTTGACATTGTTATCGTAGGCATGACATTGTTACTTTCACAACATTTGTCCAAAATTCATAACCATTAACCTTTTATGTCTAAGTTGTAATCTTCTTTCTTTGACAACACCTAAGTTGTAATCCGAGATTAGTATTTGTTAACAAAGTTCGAATAATCTTTATAAATTTAGTTGTTTTGTATAAAATATGGTATTACAATAATATTTATAATTGTTTTACTTAAAAGATTAACTAATTTGAAATCTAGAATAAAATTGTGTAAATTCTAAGATAAACTTGATTTATTTTAACAAATATCTCAAACAATCATTTATATAATTCTGATCAATACTTTAATTGTATTTTATGTTTACTAAATACTATATTAAGCTATGTGACTGATCTTTCTATCTGTAATAATATTCGAGAATTCTGAATTCTACAACATCACAAAAAAAATCTGAAGAAGTATCACATATCACAAAAGAATCTGAAGAAGTATCACATACAATAGTAACCATATTTCAAATATTATAGTTTCAACTCATAATGTTACTAAGTTAAATGACCACATTCTATTTCAAATATTTGATCAAGTTTTATAATCAGTTAACAGCTTTTCTGATAGTATTATCAACATTCATCACTTAACTTGAATCAAGCTACAAATAAATAAAAGAAATTATATATATATATATATATATATATATATATATATAATGTTAGTTTTTGTTTATATTATTATTACCAACTATTTTATTCAATAACAATTTGCATTATACCTAAACCTAAAACCAAATCTTAGATATCTCTTAATTCCTTGTCCTCTTACTCCTAAATAATCAACATTATATTTTGAAACATTATCTAAAAAGGTTTTTATTGTTAGACATGTTTCTTCCATTGATATAATAATGAGTCAATGATTTTTGTATCACAGATTAACATGAAACTTGATTTTAATCATGTTGTTTTCTTCTGTCTGCCAATAATATGCCAACAATAGGTTAAAAAATGGATGATATGTCTTCAATCAAAGTAACGCACTACTGCGAGAGGAACTCTTAAATAGGAAAGACACTGTTAAAAAACGGCAGCCTGATATGAGATGATAAATCGTTTTTGCTTACGTTATGTGAATCGTCGTCTGAGGGAACCTCTTGATTGTTGCATCATCTCTCATTCCATATTTATTCAAAGAATCTTATAATTCTCTATCGGAATGTATTTGCACAAACGTTCTGGTCAAAAGCAAAGGTTTCAGACTCTTGCTTATATATATGTGATGGTAAAGAAGAAAAGAGCTTAGTAGAAATATGGCCAATCCTTAGTTTAGGTCGTCATATGTGATTGGTTCATTGTTGTTTGCATCTATGTTTGCATACACTGTTTCTCAAAGAAATCTCAAGTCTTGAATGCTATACTTAGTATTAAACTTCTTCTGATCTAACCTCTTCTACCGAGGGTTTCCAGCTCTTTGGCCAATTCCATTGATTGTTAATTAAACTTGCCTTGCATCCGAATGTGCACCCTATTTAAGAAACAATTGGCTGAGATTCATTTGACAGCTAGCTAATCTGATACATCAAAGGTGTTAGGAGAGAGTCCAATATCAGTCTGACTGAGTGTGTAGAGATTATAACATTTTTGTATCCCAGGAGTGTTGGCTTTGGTCACTTCCACAAGAAGCTCGTATAAGCATTCTGTCACCAACCTTGATACCAAATGAAGACATTTACAGTGTCACATTCACAGAGAAATTAAAACAACAAAATAAAAAAATCTTATTATTTTGTACTACTCAATAGCAGGAAGAATAAAGCAAATTCAACTAGACTATTAACACCTCGAGACTAAGTACAACCTTGAAAATGATAGATAGATTTGAAACAAAAATCAAGAATCTTAATAAGATGATAACCCTAAAAAGGTCTGATTAATATCAGAGAGAGTAAGAGAGATTTGGAGCTTCCGAAGTGTGAGAGCCGTGAAAGATAAATCATTTAGTTTTTAGATGCTGAAACATACCTCCATAGCCAAACATTCTTCTTCTGGTCCTCGACGGACACAATGTGCAGCACCCCACCGTTCAAAGTATTAGACTGTTAGTGATGTGTGATAACAGGCCTCATGAACAGACTTTAAGATCCTTGAATCATATAGACACTTTAGTTGGCTTATCAATCTTTCTTGATTGTGAAAGTCCTTGCAGGAGGTTCTGGTGTACCTCTGTGATCAATGCAAGCTAGCGAATCAAATCAAACACAAAGAATCAATAAATCATAGTTGGGAAATATGAATAAATAAAAAAGAAGGAAAAAAACTTATCAATATCAAAGACACGTTAATATCCCTGGATGAAACCCAACACTTTCTAATCATAGGGATGAGTGATGTGATCCATCGAAGGTCTTATTTATAGGAGAAGATTTCTTCTGTAACCATGGAGGAAGAAGGGGTATTGAATGCATGGTAGTGGAAGCCAATCGTTCTTCTTGGTTTAAGTGAATGCATCAAGAATTAAGTAATGTAAAAGGGTCATTAATTACATTGATTGAATTCTAGCCTGAGACGTTACTAAGTCGGTTCTCAGATGCTCTGTGTCGGTTCGAATCTGCTAGAGTTGCCTGTGCGAAACCGTCAACGTTAAACTTATACTTCACTTTCACGCGATTAAGTACATGTTAATGATTTCATTCAATCTGAGCAGCTCACTGCTTGCTCATCCTTTCATCTTCCATTGCTTCATTAACAATTTCATTCAGTTATATATGCATCTATGCATCCATAGTGAATCCTCGCCGCAGCTCATCGTTTCTTAATCTGCCTTTCTAACCATATCACTCTAAAAACTGCATCAAAATTGCAGAAACCATGAACCTATATATATACCCTGGATTCCGAGTTCTAGATTCATATACCCTGCAAATTCATATCGTTTATTGATATACCTGTGAACACGCGACTGGTTGGTATTTTTTTGGGTTGAACTAAAGCTTTGCAAATAAAGTTTAAAGCTTTATTATTATTTTTTTTGTGTGATTTTTCTTCTTTCTGTAACTGCAAAAGGTTCTTCATTCTTTGTATACCTTGCCACGCTTATGTAAGTTGTATAACTGATTGCTTTAGCTAAGATGTTATCTTATACTTTTCTTCTCTTTGTTTTCTGTTTCTTTTTGTGTAAATCTAATTGATATAAATGTTCTGCTTGGACATGTAGATTGGTTTTTTGACTGGTGCTTCAAGCCTTGAAGATATACCTCTGGTATACTGACTTCTCTTTTATCAAAATTTACTCTTCTAAAAGGATGAAAGCAGGTAACTAAATTCTTTAGCTTTTGAATTTTTTTAGTTGGTGAATCCTTTACTGGTTTCTGCTTTGTAGCTTTCAAACTGTTTTTGATGGTCGTTACATGTTTTTAGATCTTGCAGTTTCAATTTTCAGACAATGATCATACCGTTGGAAGCTCGATAGAGATCCGGAAGATGAAGAGCAAAAGATCCCAGAAATTAGAAAGAACGATAACAACTGGTGTGAGTTATTCTATGATACAAGAACCGGCAACTAATGGGCTCAAGAGAATGATGGAAACCATTCTCATGGAGATTCTAATGAGGCTGGAAAGAAGCTATGGGTTGATAACATCAATGCTAACAGTGGTTCTCTTAGACAGATTATCATGTGTTTTATATGGACAAGAATGAGTCTGTGAATTTTTTGAGATTGTAGTTTGTTACAAGGATAACTATTATCATGTCTTGAAGGACATATATGTCAATAAAGGCATGCCGGTCCAGGAGAAGTTCTTCTTGGTGTGAAAGGTCTGTGAAATATATGTCAAACTCAACCATTGTGAGTCGGTATATGAAAGCAGACAAAGGAATTATAAACTAAGTCCTCATAAGACAGAAACGGTAAGGTTGATGATGGTGGGCTTTGTAGTGATCTTAAGATAAACAGAGATGTCGAGGAATCTCCAAGAGAATATTTAGATGATGCTGAATGTTCTAGCCATTGCAATCAAGAGGACTTGATTGTGACAAGAGAAGCCAAGGACTTGCCAACTGCATTCACTCCATCTGAAATTCTTCATAATATAAATCTGATGAGATTTCAAATTACGAAGTGGCTACATCGGAGAATTGTCTAAATGAATCTAAAAATCTGGGAGATATTCTGTCATGGGAAGATGAACAAGAACCTCTTAACAACAACAAGAGCGATAGACGTGAAGAAAAATCTCCACCTCACATATAATTATACTTGATATGATTCATTGGTCATTAGTTTGGAACTTCATATGTTACAGATAATGTATACACATATCTAAAGGTTTCTCTTTTCTGTCTCGAGAGTGTGTTTGTTGTTGTTGTTGTCTCCGTACGTATAGTAACTGCATCTTTGTCTGACCCTGTCTTTGTCAGTGAATGAATCATGAGTCTTCTGGGACTTAGACGAATTTGAGATCCCTTAAGAACTCAATGCTGCTCAAGTCCTGGAGAGGATCAGACAGATTATGTTGGTCTTCGTGGTCATGCCTCTATAAAACAATACAGTAAATCTAGGATTTACAATGGCTTGAATGAAAATATAGAAATCAATGGCAAGAGATCCATCTATGTTCCTATAATCAGATACCTTCCCGATCACAGTGAAAGAATCTATAAGCATGCAAAAGTAAGACAAAGGAAAAGGTGACAAAGCAAGCTAGACAAAAACAAGCAAGCAAGAGCAACAGGGTACAGAAAACAGGGAAGCTAGACTTCATTGCAAGACCTGCAAACCACCGACATAAATCATTTCTGGATTGATTCTCTGATCCATAACCGGACCGTTAGTGAAGGTTGGGCCTTTGCATGGAAAGCCGATAAGTTAGAAGGAAAGTGAGGAGACGAAACAGCTCGGCTCTCAAGATTATCAAGTCTTCTGAGTCAATTGCTTAGCTAGCGGAGGGAGATTCGAATAGAGGAGATCCTCTTCTTGACCCCCAAAAAATTGTAGATACAATTATAATGTTTACATTAAGGTTTAAGTTTTTACGAGGAAATGTTATATATGCTGTTCATAGAAAATAATTACAGACTGCTAACAATTATCAAAACACATATACTTAAAACGTATAAACACATATAACGATTTTACATTAAATTCTCAACCTTATCAGCACAACATATTTATTTGTTTTTAAAATATAGAACTTCAAAATTTTGCATTTATCAAAATAAAATAAATTAATATAAAAACTAAAAACTATCAGAAAAATTAGGTTGACATCTTAGTTAAAATTCTCAAAATATATTTTTAAAATTTAATAAATCTTAAAATACCAAACTTCCATATATTAAAAATATGAAAATCAGTATCAAAATAACTATAAATAAATATCGTTAAGGAAATGAATATTGCACCTGATATGTTATGTGTAATATGTAGGTATCCATATTGGTGCTAATTACCGGGTTGAATTTCCTTCAAATATTTCCCACTGATTAACGAGCCATTCATTTAGCGTATGACATTTTATAATTACCTGGTTGACTAACAAATATCCTTGGCCATGTATGTAACTTAATAATTTAGTCTACTGCTTTCTTCGTAATAAATAACTATAAAGTAAATCATATATGTGAATTTACTGATCATGATTTTCCACAAATAATCAAGGGAAAACCTATAGAGTTAACTAATCTAGACTTAGTGTTTATCGTTGAGGAGTGAAGCGAGGTAGGATTTTTGGAATATAAAATTTAAGATTCCAATAAATATATAAATAAATACCTAAAAAATATATAAATTTTTTTTTTAAAATAGTTTTAAATATAATTTTTGATTTTCAAAATGAAAATTTGAAAAAAAATTCAAATAAATTTCAAAACAACAAAATTTAAAAAAGAATTTATAGAAAAAAAAAAGAATTTATAAAAAGTTCGAATTTGAAAAAATATAATTCGAAAACATAAATTTTTTTATTTAAATAATGATTTATTATATATATATACAGAAAACAAGGATATAAGAGTCTTTTGCCACTTAATGAAGAAGATATTTTTGAAAATGTCCATTTATTAATAGTAAAGATGAAAAGTGATATCATAAATTGGTAAACATGAAATTACCCCAATAATCAAACCATTTCATACACATCTCATACTATTAAATTGTCGGTGACAATAACAAATTTCATTACCGATTTTTGCTACTAAGGCCACCAGTATTTTAAAAATAAACCACCCTCACAATCTGTCGAACTCACACCCACATAAATTTCTCCTACATTTGTTCAATGGCAATCACCTTCTCACGAACAACGTTTTCAAAATCTTAGAACATTTACACAACTATTACATCCAAATGCAAACTCAACGTACAGATAAAAATAAAATTAGCTAACAAAATATAGTATACCTCAAAAAAAAAAAATACACCATATCCCGCGTGTAACACGGACCGACCCTAGTATATATATATATATATATATATATATATATATATATATATATATATATATATATATATATATATATATGTTGGGTGTAATAGATTAATAATCATGAAAATAAATTAAGTTTCTGTACATATTTGATATTTCGAAATCTAACATCATGTCAAAATTTATTAATGTACATCTTAAAATCAATTCACAATAAATAATGAAAAATTGACGATTCTGTAATTACTTAAGTATACAAGTTGACTTGTATTATTTTACGTGGAACCATTAATGGAGAAATTTTTTCAAACGGTAACGTTTCGATGAGCCGTTCTGCGTGATCAGGAGGGTTTGTAAGTCTATCGCGAGAATAATGGCTTTGGCACTGGACTTGGATGTGAATTACTTTGATACACCTGATATGCTGGGAAATCCAATTGCAGATATGATATTGTTTCACTATGAAGGTGATTCGTTTTCTAATCACATTAGCTTTGTATGTCAGTGCTCTCTACGTTCACCCTTTTCAATTATCTTCGTTTTTTCTGTACCCTTTTAGGGGTGTTTAATCCCTCAAAAGGAATATATGCTTGTGGAGCACATTGTGATTTCGGAATGTTGTCTCTCTTAGCAACTGATGATGTGATGGGACTTCAGGTACGAATGAGTATTGGTCCGGATCCGAATGGTGCCTAAAGCGAACAAAACAAATCTGCCCCCATTATAATTTTCTTGAATATTCAATATGGAATCAAAATCATACAAAATTTAATTTTTTTATCCAGTTCATATTCTTTTGATATCATTAATAACTCATTTTGTTGTGTATGATACATACTTCATACTTGAACATAGTTATTTTATGAGGTTTGCAAGCAGTAACTAAAGTTGGAACTACTATATACGATGGGATATATCTATTATATATTTGGATAACAATCATTTATTCAACTTGGAAAATTTCATTGATTTGTTTCGAAAAAATTTGAGAAAGCTGAACCCAATTCATAATAATTTAATGTTTGTTTAGATTTTAAGAAAGAAGAGAAAAAGACTAAGATAGCACCAAACCAAGTTTTTGTTCTCAAAGTAGCACTCAGGGTTCAAAGTCACAAAAATATGTTTTGTTAAAGAGGTAAATATACACTTATACCCCTTGGGATAATTAATCCAAACCTTAGGGTTTAGAGTTAAGGGGTGGGGTTTTGGAATTATGATTTAAAATTTTATAAAAAATAAATACTAAAATAAAAAATAAAAAATTTAAAAACAGTTTCAAAAAGTATTTTTAAATTATAAAAAAACAATTTGAAAAAAAAATAAAAAAAATTTCAAAAAAAAAATTATAAAAATTTTGAATCTGAAAGCATATAATCTGAAACTATAAAAAAAAATTCTATTTTTTATTTTATTTATTTTTATTTTATTTATTTTTATTTATTTTTGTTTGTTTATTTAATTTTAAACCAAGGGTATTATGGATATTTTGCCCTTTAATGAATGTCATTTTTGTGACTTTCTCCTTCTAGTGACATTTTTGAGACATAAACTTCAAAATGTGCTATTATTGACAATTGCCCTTTTAAGAATTTTTTATCGTCCAATATTTTAAAATTTTGAAAAACAAATAATCATCGCACAAAATTATAGAAGATAAAATGTACAAGATAGAACAATAATCAATCAATAAAATATGAAGGCAGAAATATTTTATAAACATTGTTGTTATTAAAAAAAAACAACAATAGTTAAAAACTAAAAAAGAATAAACTAAGATCAACTTGCGGATGAGAAAGAATAATACTAAATTTTTTGTTATCATTATCAAAAGACAAGGAAGAAAAGGAAAAAGGAAAGAAGTCAAAACACTGAAGTGAGTTCTCGAACTTACTACCTATAGACAAAAAGTCAAAAAATTTGGTGCAGAGACCACTACACTAAAGAAAACTACATTTATTTGGCGTCTAAAGCCCTTGCTTTACGGGTTTTAGGTCATGGCCGACCCTGGATACGGTAAAGTTTTTGCTAGTCTCATATAACTTCTGATGATGAGACCGGTCAAGTTATGAAAACTTGCAATATCTAACTGTAGATATGTAGGATAAAGACTTGAAGCCTCAAAAATGGAAATATGTACCATCGATTAAAGGGGGTATTATAATGAGATATCTTCTGTTTATTGGGTCCATGCTACATTGACTCCCGTTACCATTTTTTATATTCCATTATATTAGTTTTGGTTTTGGCACTGTTATATGTTTTGTTTTTTTTCTTCTACAGAGCCTATATTGTGAATCTTGGTAATTTGTTGGAGCGTTGGAGTAACGGCTTTTTCAAGTAATATATTATTTTAGCATAATTTCTTAAGGTTTTCGTTTTGGTCATGAATTTCACATTTTCTTGTATCATACAGATCGACATTGCATCGGGTACTTGGGAATGGGCAGGACCGATATTCAGTAAGTCTCTTGTGTTAATATTGGAAAACAAATCAGTCACATGCTGCATTTAATTGATACTGTTTCTTCAAAATCTAGGTTTTATTGAACATGTTCGTAAATGAATTCGGAAAACTATACCTTTTTATTTAATCAAAGTCAAAGTGTTCTCGTCGCAGATTCCTTTCTTCGTAAAACCGAGCCACGACTGTATAATAGAGTGTCTTCCTACCTGCCAGTCCGAAAACAACCCACCCAAGTAAGACTTTAGCATCTTCACCTTGTTACATTACGACCTTTTACCGTTTCAGTGTCTTAAAAGATGTTGTGTTGTGTTCAATTGTATATATATATCCTGCGATCAAATGCTCAACGTACCTCTCCCAACATTACAAAGCCGCACATGCACACCACAAGCAGACCTAGGCGAAGTTTATCATCCACCCGGACCACACCCATAATTCCCATTATATAAATTATTTGGTTTACTGGTTGTATGTGTTGCCGAAACTTCCTTTCTGTTTTCTCTCGCCAAAGTTTATACCTAATTAATTGGATTAATGAAGATCATTAAGGAAAAAAAAGAACTTGTGTTTCTCGAATCAGAACTGCTTGTTAATCCGATTTACAAAATAGTACTCCCTCAGTTCCCAAAAGAAGGATTTTCTAGAGTATTCACGTATATTAAAGAAATAATTAATTTTTTACAATTGAATTTATTATTTATTTTACTATACATTTTCCAATAAATATCAAACCAATAGTATTCAACTAATTCAAATATTTTCAATTAATATTTCTTAAAAGTATACAACTTTTGAACATTAACTACTAAAAGTACCTTAATATTTAGAAAATCTATAATTTTGGAACAAAAAATAAATCTAGAAAATCCTACTTTCAGGAACAGAGGGAGTATAATTTAGAAACGGTCGTTTGAGATGACTTCGAAATCATTATGTGAAATTTGGTTGTACGTAAAGCATAAGCCACAGACCATCTGGGGTTATTCCCATGGCCATGTCGTGGCTCCACTGAAGTCTGTTGTGGGGTCGCGATTCACACAGGAGCCTTCCTTTTGAATGATTCTTCCCTGTTTTTGTTTTTGAAACGCTACTTTTTTGCTGAATTTCTCTTTCTTTTGAATAATGGCTCCTTGTAGCTCCTCTTGATTTTTTGAAATAATGGCTCTTTACGATTTTTCTTTTTATGCACTCTTTTTCCATCGAACCGTTTTGCACGCTCTAATGGTAGCAACTCGAATCTTTAATGAGGACCCTCCATGTTTGCTTCTTGGACGAGGTAGCCTCTGTTAGTGGACTCTTCTTGTCGTGGTAGGACTTGTAGGATAAGATCGCTTCTTACCCTCTTCAAAGGTTAGGTATCAGGGTTCTGGGAGTGGATCGAACCCAAGCGCTGCCTTAGAACTAGCAGACTTCTCCAGGATTTTTTGGGGTGGCCCTGGGCTCAGAGATTGTAGCTGGAACCTGCAAGATTAACTTTGAACCCGGAGGTTTAAGATTTCTAAAATATGGACTTAGAACCCGGAGGTTGCTCTTATGATCCTGAGATCTTGTTTAGAACTCAGAGGTTTGTATGAGAACCTGGAGGTTCTTCTTTAGATCCTGAGATCTTATCAAGAACCCGGAGGTTCTCCTTTAAATCCCGAGATCTCATTTAGAACCCGGAGGTTCGTGTGGGAACCAGGAAGTTCTCCTTTAGATACTGAGATCTCGTTTAGAACCCGGAGGTTCTCCTTTAGATCCTGAGATCTTGTTTGGAACCTGTAGGTTCTGGATCATGGGATCATATTTGGGCCCGGATTTCCCGTGGGAAACCTGACATCAAAATATTTCCAATGATATCTTACTCCTTCTCTGGTTCATTCTAGATCAACTGGAAAATACTGATGAAGTTGCTGCTCATGGATTCGATCTGCAGAGACCAGTCTCGCCTTAATTCTTAAACCATAATTTCAAATGACGATCCAATTTCTGCTATAGATATATCCATGAGTGGAGAACTTACCATGAAAGTTTGGTGTCAAAATTCAATGATTTTATCATCCGTCCCTGCCTTTTATCTCTACTGATTTCAGATGCGTTTTGCAAAAATATCCCTAGAGAAAACACACATAACTTGCAAACTACAACTCCAATTGAAGATCCGTTTTCCCTAGTACGTAGAGAAAAGAGTTGACTACTTTCTCCCAGAAGATGAAGGTCAAAGATGAGGTCGTGGCTATTTCTCTATGCCTCCGTTACTTACGATCAGTTGAAGGATTAAGGAGTTGAAGCAACTAAGAGAGGAGAAGGACATGGTCTGGTTGGTAGCGGCTAATCATGTCACGTTCTTTTTATTTTAGGTTTATGGAGAGGATGCACTTGATTATTTAATGGTTTGCAAAATAATTAATACACAAACCAGACCGGTTCCGGGTCATTACAATATAATTTCCTCTTAGGTTCATCTTCTTCCTGCATGGATATATGGTCATCTTCCTGCATATTTTATCCACTAATGCCAAATAAGTAATCTATTCCATCGATGATGTCCTAAACAATAAAGCATACAATCGACCGTTGCTTGGAGTTCATTCATAATCATTGCTGTTCTTTGAATAGTATCTTTAATAATCAAAGTGTATGTTATAGAATAAGAATTCATCATCTCATGGACAAATTAAAATGACAAAAATTAAGTTATGCCAAGTTATACGTTTTTAAGAATAAAGTTATTCCAAGTTTTACATTTCCACCAATAAATTTTTATCACGTTATACCAAGTTTCACATTTTTACAAACAAAGTTATTCCAAGTTATATAGTTTTACCAATCAGTTTAGACAAATTTATACGGTTTTACGGTTACTGTTTTACTTAGTTCTACAGGTTGTATGATTATAGTTTAACAAAGTTATACTAAGTGTCACTAGTTCAACCTTCTTCATCCCTTCTTCCTCCTATTAAGACACCAAAACACTAATCTGACACGATGTATTTTGATTCAACCAGTGTTAGACTTATTATTAAACTAAATTCTTCGATGGATCCACTAAACGTAGTTCCCGAATCCTCAAGTACTAAATTACTAAACCTATATGAAATAATTTCAAATCCAATTAACAAACCATATATTACAAACCATAACTTACCTAAATTTGAAGATTACACTTCTTATTCTTCGCCAATGCCTTCATTGTGATGATGGGTTTGAATTAAAATCTTCAATTTGATTGCAAAGAATGGGAATACCTGAAGAATAGGGACGCTGATTTCAAACAATGGAGGTCAAGAGTCGGAATTGCTCAAATTCGAATAACCCAATTTCGATTGTCGGGGAGAGAGAAAGAAGAAAAAGGAGAAAGCGGGCCCGCATGTGAATTCTCTCATTTGATTGGTTGATTTCTATGGTTTTATTTTTGACTTTTACCATCCCTCTCAAGAGTATCTATTTAATGAAGAATATGGTAAATTCATTAAGAGTATGAGAGATTACTTTTTTTGTCTTGAAGAGTGTATGAGACTTATGGTTTATGATTACTCTTACTTTAGATTCCGTTTGCTCTTATTTTCAGTTAATAATCATTTTCACAGAGTTCAAGTAGTAAATGGAATGTACTCATGTTTCAAAGCTTGATTCTTCGATAAATGATGGCAAAAGCTTTGTCAGCAGTAAATGTAATAGTAATCACTCAAGTCTATTATACAAAAACGGGTAGTTTACAAATCTGTTTCTATGGTTTTATTTTAGAAAAGTACTAGCTTTGCCATTTTATCCATTTTAGCATTTCAAAGAAGAAGAAAAAGAGTCACTGATATTGTTTATTTAATTTCTTTTATTATGTTATTAAAAATTTATAACATTTTCATAATGGACTAAACTAGTTATCAATTTTCTGGAACAAGTTTATTTGTTTTGGTGATAATACATGGCCCCAAAGTGTACTTGAGAAGTACCCAAAGAAGAAGGGAAAAATATTGTGATAGTTAGAAATCAACAAATGGGGCATAAGAAACTCTGGTGGTAGGAGAAAGAGAAGGACTTATGTCTAAAATCAAGATTAAAACCTAATTCGGGTAAGTCTTTATATTTTTGTTTGTTTGTGTGTTTATATCCTGATAAACACAAAGGTTGTGCAAGTATAACCTTATGTATCATTTCAACACCTAGCGCTGGGCTCCCTTTTTTGGGCGATTGTTTTCTCTCTATCGCTTAAAGGAATTCTGTCTTTAAGGAAAGTAGGGCTTGAGTTTTGGGATTTTTTTCCTCTTCTGTTTGAAAATAAACAGGAAATATTTCGTTTTGGGTGGAAATATTTGAGTTTATTTTGTTTTTAGAGGCTTTGACTAGGGCTTTCATGTGTAGCCGTCTTTTCCTCTGAAGAACACGAAGAACAAAGTTTGGCGCTGGAGTGGTTATTGAGTGTTTTTGAAGATGAATATTGACAAGGTGTTTGAATCCATGTCTTTAGAAGAGGAAGAGGTTCCTTTTAACCTCCCTGATCTCCCACAGTTTAGCGCTATTGAGAGAAACAAGATGAGCATTATGGGAAGAGTTCTAAACCCCGAGAAACAGAAGATCAGTGATCTTATTCTGGATATGCCTAGGAAGTGGCAAGTGTACGATAGGGTTTGTGGGATATCTTTATGCAAGACAACGTTCCAGTCTGTTTTTAAGTACAAACAAGATTTGGAAGAAGTTATGAGGAGAAGAGTGTAGATTTTTAATGAGTGGAGCATCATCATTGATAGGTGGATGGAGCAACCTCCAGAAGATTATTTGAAGTATCTGCTGGTATGGGTTCGGATTCGTTACATTCCAGTAAACCATTATACCAAAGAATCTATTACTGCCCTAGGAGATCTAGTTGAGGAAGTTGATGAAGTTGCTTTTGATCCAGACAAACCCAAAAGTCATGATTATGTAAGGGTTAGGGTTTTCTTTGATGTATCGAGGCCTGTGAGGAGATCCTAAGTGGTCAATCTACCTAGTGGTGGATCAGTAACAATCTGGTATGACTTTGAACGTCTGCAAAAGCGGTGCTATAATTTCCAGAGGTTAACACACGAGAAGGAAAAATGCCCCCTGCTAATTCAGGCGAGACGAGAAAAGGCAGCAGAGTGGAAACAGAGAATACAGAACGAAAAACAGAGACTGGTGGTCACGATCCCGACTGACTCAATTGATGGTACGAGGAAGAGCAAAAGAAAACAGAGAAAAATGACTCAATTGATGGTACGAGAAACACAAGTAGATCCACGCCAGGAGGAGTCAGAGAGTTTCAAGTGGCAGAATCTGGTTACAGTGGTTCATCTTCTCAGTCCTTTTTTGAATGTCCGATGGGTTTTAGCACTGGGATGGTCAGTGCTAAATCTTCCGGGATATCTTTTTCTAAGGGAATGGGAGGACGTAAAAGGCCTTCAAAGAAGATGAGAAAGTTCAAGACAAAGCCTTTGGGCCATCCTGCTCAAGATGTAGTGGAGGATGGCAAAGAAAACAAGATCAGGGCATCAAAAAGACGGGCAGAAGATGTGGCGGGAGTTTTTCGAGAATTGTAAGGCAAACAAAATCAGAGGTGGTCCCAAATGGGGGACTGTCGAATCAATAATGCGGATTCTGAGCTGGAATTTCCAAGGCTTGGGACGGTCTCAAGACTTGACAATTCCCCGTCTTAAGGAAATACGTAAAAAATATTTCCCAGAGATTTTGTTTTTGATGGAGACAAAGAAAGAGAGAGTTTCGGTTACTGATTTACAAGATTCTTTAGGTTATGATAAAGTATTTGCGGTGGAGCCTGATGGCTACAGTGGAGGTTTGGCCCTTCTTTGGAAAAAAGAGGTTAAGGTGGAAGTGAAGTTTGGAGATAAGAATGTAGCTGACTGTGTTGATCACATTCGTGATCTGAAGGCAGAGATGGCAAGGCATTTAGAGAGGAAGAAGAATTTTGGCAGCAAAAATCCCGTGATAAATGTTTAGTGGTTGGTGATAACAATACGAGTTTTTTTCACGCCTCAGTGAAGTCAACTAGACAGAAGAACCAACTCTCCAAATTAACTGATGAAGAAGGACGTGTGGTTTCTTCCAATGAGCAGATGGGAAAGGTTGCTACCTTGTATTTTGACAAGCTGTTTGTATCTACGGAACCAGCAAATCTGGATAGATTTTTTCAGGGTTTCGAATCAAAAATTACAGAGGAGATGAATCAGAAACTCATTCGGGATGCAACAGAGAAGGAAGTCAGAGAATCCGTCTTTGCCATTAAAGCTTCAAGCGCTCCAGGGAATGATGGCTTGAATGGCCGTTTTTTTCAACAGTATTGGGGCATCTTAGGGAAGGAGGTAACAAGGGAAGTAATGGATTTTTTTAAAACCGGTTCTTTCTAGCCAGAATGGAACTTCACTCTTATAAGCCTGATACCGAAGATAATAGAGCCTACTGATATGGTGGACCTGAGACCCATAAGTTAATGCTCTGTTTCGTATAAAATTGTCTCAGAAATCTTGGTAGCAAGACTGAAGCCATTACTGGAGGTTATTGTGTCACCAACTCAGTCGGCTTTCGTCCCTGAGCGTTTAATTTCTGATAACATTATTACTGCACATGAAATGGTGCATGGACTGCGAACTCATGATCGGGTTTCAAGAGATTTCATGGCTATTAAGACTGATATGTCTAAAGCATATGATCGCATAGAGTGGAATTATCTTGAGTCATTATTGAAGTCTTTGGGGTTTCATGCAAAATTTTGTGATTGGGTCATGTTTTGTGTAAAGTCAGTCACCTACTCGGTTCTGATCAATGGTGAAGCCCAAGGTCTCATCGCTCCAAAGCGTGGACTACGACAGGGAGACCCTTTGTCGCCCTTTTTGTTTGATCTGTGTACGGAAGGGCTTTCACATTTGTTACAGAAAGCAGAACATGATGGAGAGATTAGCGGGATCAGTTTCTCTGAGAATGGACCCTCTGTTCATCATTTGTTGTTCGCAGATAGTCCTCTTCTTCTGCTTAAAGCCAATGAAGCTCAAGCCCGAGCGATGTTTAAGATCTTGAAAACGTATGAGGAAGCGTCAGGACAGATGATAAACTTCAACAAATCAGCCATAACTTTTGGAAAGAAGGTAGCATAACCCATGATTTTAAAGATTAAGGAGATCACTGGCATTATTGGTGAAGGAGGAACTGGAAAATATCTTGGACTACCCGAATATTTTAGTAGGTCCAAGGTTGAAATGCTTAACTATATCAAAGAAAAGATGGTAGGGTGGTTCAATGGATGGTATGAAAGGTTCCTATCGGCTGTAGGGAAGGAGGTTCTGCTGAAATCTGTGGCTATGGCGATGCATGTTTTTGCAATGTCATGTTTTAAGCTTTTGAAGATGACCTGTAAAAATCTAACCAGTGCAATGACCAACTTTTGGTGGAATGCCCAGTGATAGGCCATGGATTTTACCCATTTTTAGCCATGGTCTATAAGTGTTTTAATATATATATTTACTACTATATAGATTCTATTTAGATTATTTACAGGTTCAAGGACGATTTGGAGGAATGTTGTGATTTTGGTGTCTTTTGGAGCCTTTTTGAGTGCAGAGCTGCACATACTCGTCAGATATTTAGCTATGGATGAAGAATTTTCCACCGTTAGATTGAGCCCATATTTTGGCACATGACATAGCTTTGAGTTAGCTTTCTAATGTCACCGGTTTGCGGTCAATCAACATCCTGTAGCAGAAGTTATGCATATTTTACTGAAGCGTGGTAAGTCTGCCTCGCGAGAGGAAGCTGTCGAGGAGATGAAGGACTGTCGATCGATGAAACAGCATTGGTGTCGGTCGACAGTGATGCCAGAATATGGGCTGAGCATATTTTTTGACTGACAGAAGCTCAGAAGCAACCACAAATTACCATAATACTCGTGGACGACCTAAACCCCTATTTATGTGTTTTCTAAGCCATTGTTGACGGCTAAGCTTTATTTTATTCATAGTTCTAAGTTAGGAGAGAAGGGAGAAACTCCTTGAGAGTCCTCTTGGAACTCCATTAGTTTTATAATATCTATTGCAATTTCTTATCTATTCATCTATGATTTATGTGACAAACTTCATGTCTGAACATATCCACCTATTTGGTTTAAGGTTCAAATAGGTTATGAGGGATTAGCCCCAACTATAGATTGCTAAGTTGTGATATTAATCTTTAGAATTGTCATTAATGCCTGATTCTAGATTAGCTACCTAGAACTTGCCCTATGATTGTTAGATATAAGCAATAGTTTTCATCTCATCCTAAAACCATTCTAATTGAGCTAAGATCTTGCTAGAGTAAGGCGAGAGCTGATCTAGTGAGCTTAGTGAGCACATTCAATCCGCGCATTAACGCTTGACCAAGAGCGTTGACAGATATTCCAATCGAATAATCGGTCGACGTTTCAACATGTATATCGATCGATATTCCTATAGAATAATCGATCGACATTGGTCAATAGACAAACCTAGAAAGCGAAAGTCTAATGGTTTGTTTATAAGTGTTGAGCTCTATAATATCATGCATACAACTTGTTAGGCATCTTTAGGATTACAATCCTGATTACCTGAATACAAACCCTAGATCTAGCAACCACCCTTCCATCAAACCTCAAATCAATCAATCGAGCAATTAACTTGCTCACAAAACATGCAACTTTATATTTAATCATTAAATCAACATAGCTTAATCAATCTAATTAGATTTATTTGGTTCCCTAGCTCCCTGTGAATTCTAAGTACTACAACTCGACCTCTTATTTCAGAGACTATAAATCACTCCTTAGGGTAATTTGATTGATATCACCTAGGAAGGAAATAAAAAAGATACATTGGGTCTCATGGGAGAGAATGTGTCTGGAAAAGAAGAATGGCGGCTTGGGTTTTCGGGATCTTGAAAAATTTAATCAGGCTCTACTCGCTAAACAAGGTTGGAGACTATTGATGGAACCAGACGCTCTCTGTGCTCGGGATTTGCGTAGTCGATAATATCCAAATGGTGTTTTTATATCAGCAAATCTAGGGTCAAGGCCATCCTATGCATGGAGAAGCATATTGTTCGGTCGCGAGCTTCTGTCTAAGGGGTTAAGCAGATCAGTAGGCTCGGGTGAAAGCATTAATGTGTGGTTGGATACTTGGATTTTTGATAGTGAACCAAGAGCACCTATGAGGTAGCCGATTTTGTTCAACATTGATCTAAGAGTATGTGACCTCCTTAATCCTCAAACAAGGACATGGGATCGTGAGAAGTTAGAAGAAAATGTCTTTCCAAAGGACATAGAGTTAATTTTGAAACTGAAACCATCTGTTAATGGGGAGGACTCTTTTGAATGGGTCAATAATAGATGTGGAGCCTACACAGTCAGATCGGATACTAGTTGGCTTGTAACATTGATCAGTCAGAGGTGATGAGAGAAGCGTTAACACAGCCATCAGTGAACGGTTTGAGGAGTGAGGTCTGCAAAGGTAACACTGTTCCGAAGATAAAAAAATTTATGTGGAAAGCTTTATCCAATGCCTTAGCTGTGGGTGAAAAGCTGATAGCACGAGGAATGAAAACAGATTCTAGATGCCAAAGGTGTGGGAGAGAAGATGAATCAATTAACCACGTTCTTTTCGAGTGTCCAGTAGCTCGGCTGGTTTGGGCACAGTCGGGATTTCCCTTTCCACGCAGTGGATTTGAGAACAGAAATTTGTTTTGAGAATTTTGACTATTTGATGAGGATGGGTGTTGGGGGTGGATTTACATCCGCTCTGAAGGCCTATTAGACAATAAACTAGGCATGTTTTACTCTGAAGTCCTAGCTTCTTCCTTATATAGATAAAGAGACACCTCTGTTTAGCAAGGGAGCTTAATCCTCTCTTCTTCCATTTTAGACCTAGAACACATCCTACAAGGATTTTATACATTATTTGATTCACTTTACAATAGAAATTATTCTTGTGATGCAATCTTTGATCAATAAAATCTTTTGGATGTTCTTTTTCTCATTTGATTCTATGAAGATTTCTTCTAAGCCTCAATAATCTAATCTTTATCCTTAGATTTTTTTATTGTATGATTCCAACAAACAACACCAACATAAACACCTTTTTTAGATCAATGGGAAAAAACAAATCCATCAGGGAGGAGTTAACTCGTGTGTTCCCTTGGATCTTATGGATAATTTGGAAAAACAAAAATGTTTTCTGTGTTAAAGGGAGAGAGTTCTCAGCTGATGAGACAGTTGCTAAAGCCCAAGATGATGCGAGACAATGGTTTGAGGCGCAAAAAGGGTTAAAAGAGGAACGAAGTTTGAGTAGTAGACAAAGAAAGGAACCTTGGAGAGCTCCGGCAACTGGTTTTATGAAATGTAATACCGGTGTGTCGTGGTCAAGAAAAAATCAAATGTCTGGGGCATCGTGGATAGTAAGAAACTGCAGAGGAGAGGTTGTGGTACATAGTAGAAGAGGTTTAGCCGGATTAGATCATCTGCAGAGGCAAAAGCTGTTGGAATAGTGTAGGCAGCAGAGAGCATTGGGTCTCATCACTTGGAGAAGGTAATTTTTGAAACTGAGGCTTCTGAGATGGTAGGTGCAGCGAAAAGACCGAAAGCTTGACCCTCTTTTAGAGCTTTTGGTGTGGAAATTCGTGAGGCTCTGAGCAGATGTAAAGATTGGGAGCGGTCAGCTGTGTCTAGAGTGGCAAATAAATGTGCTTTCCTGATTGCAAAGAGTGTAACATCAGAGCAGAGAGTATAATCATATGTGGCCTCTGGTGCTCCATTTTGGCTGAAGGAAGTGATTGAAGTGGACAGATGTAGAGCTTTGATCGCGTAGTTCGTACAGTTATGGGGTTCTATCGTTTTTTTAGTGGAATTGTTATGGACAGAGTCACAAGTAAGCTATGTGTTTGCTTGGGTTCTGTTTTTGTCTTTGTTTCCTTGGCTTTGTAAGACTCAAGACCGTTTCTTTTAATACCAGCAATGAACTTTCAGTGAAAAAAAAAACACAAATGTTGTGCATATGTTCAAGATAAAATAGAATTACGTGTGTATGCGTATGTACAGGAAGGTTATGACCAGGCACGTCCCTTCTATAATGCAAAGAAACATTTGCTTCGGGCCATATAATATAAGCTTGAGCTTACTGATCCGAACCCTATTCTAATTAAATTCCCATTTCTTGTATTAAAACCAATAAAGCTGGTGGAAACGATTACAAACATTGAAGTGTTACAATGATACAAGTTGACGTGTATGTATGCATATTTGCTGTTCTCTCCTCAGGACCGGATAGCTCCGTCCTTGCAGAGGTAACACCATAAAGTTAAAACATGTCGGACAGACAAGGAAGCCATTTGCTGCTTTTGCCATCTACATTGGAGCCTACCTCGAAGGAAGACCGAGTAGGAGACAAGAAAAGAAAAGAAAAGTGGGAATAATAAAAGACCATAGGGACCAAAGCAAAAACAACTCTTTTAAGTATCAGCAGCTTCTGTGGTGGATGCTGAATGTGTTGGTTCAGCTTCTTCTGTGTTTTGTGCTTGTGCTGCCGTCTCCTTCTGCTGTTCAGCTAGACGGCTTATACGTTCAAGCAATTGAGCTGCTTTTCTTTTCCCTCTATCTGTCCCGTTTCCGGCTAAATCAATCAATGGACCCATAAGACCGAGTTTCTGTGCTTCGACCAGATGTTGTGGGTCAACAGAACAGAGGTGGACTAGAACCGCAGCAGCGTTCTCTCTGTTTCTAGGAGATCCAGTTCTGATAAACTCCACTAGACTCGGGACAGCGTCGGATGATCCTATGATTGCTTTCCCTTCGGGATGGCTCGAGAGAATCGCCAGAATGGCAAGCGCCTCATCGACCATTCCGCTTCCGGGCTCTGTTAAGAGTCTCGTCAATGTGGGAATCACTCCTGCGCGTATGGCCTTTCCTTTGTTTCCTTGATATATGCAGAGGTTGAAAAGTGCAGTAGCCGCGTCTTTCTTGCCTCTTTGTGTACCTTCATTGAGCAGTACAACGAGCGGTGGGATTGCTCCCAAGGCACCAATAGTCACTTTGTTCTCGTCAATCACGGAGAGACTGAAGAGTGTGGCCGCTGCATTCTCTCTAGCCTCCATGCTTCCTTTCTTGAGCACTTGAACTATACCAGGGATAGCTCCAGCAGAGACAATGGCTCCTTTGTTGTTCTCACATATGGAGAGGTTTAGAAGAGCTGTTACCGAATGTTCTTGGATACGAGAATCAGGAGTTGCGAGGAGGCCAACGAGAAGAGGTATGGCTCCAGCTTCAGCTATGGCCACACGGTTGTCTGCATTTCGTTTTGCAAGGAGGCGGATTTCTCCAGCTGCAGATCGTTGGTCCTCAGGGTTTCCGTAAGCCAGCCTCCACATAAGATCTTCGATCTTGTTTGCTTCTGCTGGGGAGGAAAAGGATGATACTTTCCTGGGCCTTAAACTGCTCGGAGGTTTTGGAGGCTCGATATCATTGGCCTCGCACCACTGAGCTATCAGACTTCGGAGAACATAGTTGGGTGTGAGGGTTGTGCTTGTTAGCGCCTGCTGTGTTTTTGGACATGTCGAATGCCCAGCTTCTATCCACTTCTCGATGCAGGTGCGTTCGTAGGTCTATTATACACAGAGGAGAACATGCTTCAAAGATTATAGAACCTAAAGAAATTTGAAGAAACTGCAACTTTACCTGCCCTGTTGAAACGATAACTGGATCTCTCATCATTTCCAGAGATATTGGACAGCGGAAATCATCAGGAATCACCGGTATCTTCTGACTAGCAGCCGTAGAAGTTTGCCCATTGCTACTCGAGTTTACCCCAGCACTCTGGTCCTCGCTATTGTCAGTGTCAATCTGCACAAAATCCTTAATCAGCTTAAGTACCATTGCCATCTCCTCAATGCTTTCACCACCGCTCGAAGCAACCATTTCGCGCAGAGCCACTGATTCTTGAGCTAGGTCAGGAATCTCCATCAGATGTAACTTCCTAGCAACCCGCTGCAGGGTAGGTTGATAATCATCTACGTCACTGCTTTTGATGCACAGTGACTGAAGATCTTCATACAGTTCATCGTCTGATGCATCTACTCTTCCTTTGGCTCGCCGAAACTGGCTGAGAACTAACTCAACCTGCAAAAAAGAAAGAAAAAAAAAACGCCATCAAAATGTGCACATGTCCGCTGAAGATCCTATTCTCTGTTATAGTAGTACTTACCTGTTCTCTAACTTCATCGGAGATGTCAAGATCCTCATACGGAATCTTGCTCAAAGATTGCTCTAATTGAACTGAAACCTCCAGCAATTTACTTGTCACTTGTTCCCTCTCCATGACCTACAGACAGAGCAAGAAGATCTCTCATATCAAAATCAAACGTGATCACAGACCATAAAGCTTCCACAACCTCAAACTATATCTCATCAATCAGCTTCTAGTTTCTTCTAAGCAGAGATCTAAAATCGAGAGAGACGAACCAGATAAATCTTGCTGCCTTGGCTGCAGAATTTAAGATGATTCTTGGCCGAGGACATGGCTTCCTTCAAGGAGACCAACGTCTTCAACGTATCTTCACTGATCGGCTCGTTACTCTCTCTGATTTCCTCGAACATCGGAACAAGCAGCTTCAACCTCCTCGCCAAATTACTGCAGAGCTTCTTCACCGTTGTACGGTACTCGGAAACGGACGAAATCTCGTTCACTACATCAATTAAGCTCTGCGCAACCGCACCTTTCTCTTCCTCCATCGATTACGGATCCGGTTCAACTTTATCCGATGAAGAAAGAATAAATGTTTGAGCCGAGATTTAGCTCCAAACAAAGAACGGAACCATTTGCACAAGTGCGAAAGAGAGAGAGAGAGAGAAGACGAGGACTTTTCTCCCCAACGGCGTTCGCTTGGCGTCGTCGGCTCTCATACCAAGCTCTGCTCTTCTATCGGCTTAACCTCTAAACCGGAGTATTGGTTAACTCAATCACGAAGCCATTTGTTTCAGACCGGGAGTGGTTGTAACCATTTTTCTTTTCCTTGATCTACGGTAGAAAGGAAAGTGATGTTTTCGTATGCCTCGACCCGGACACCAGTCCAGGGTTTAGGGTTTAGAGTTTAGTTTTTAGGGTTTAGAGTTGAGAAGTGAGGTTTTGGGGATAAGATTTCAAATTTTGAAAAATAAAAAAATTTAAATTTTTCAAAAGATAAAATGCTATTTTGCTCATTTTAATTTTTGAGTGCTATTTTTGTGATATAAACTTAGAAATGTGCTATTTTGGAGATTTACCTTTGTTAGAATCTAAAAATGATATAAAAATAAAATCAAATGGGCATTTGGTGGAATTCTTGGATTCTCTTTGGCAGTCTATATCATTTTTTTGGGTCTACATGCTCCTTCTCAGATGGGCATTCGTCATCAACAGTTGCCGATACTCAGGATCCAAATGGTTGGCGTCTGTTTCCTGCATGGTCAGATAAGAAACTCTAGATTCTATCCTTCCTAACTATAATCCCACAAAAAAAAATTAATTACCATATCTGGTTCATTAATGGTAATAACTACAAAATCCTATCTTCAAAAGCAGTGTGGTGTCATTTGTATCTCAGAGACGGTAACATCTTGGGGATTTCTTGTTTGGAACAAAGATGGTATCCCAACCATGTTATTACTACTTGAGTATTTACCATAAATCGTAATCCTACCATGAACCGTTTATATGCATGAGATTTAGATACTGAGATAATTGTATATTTTGTGGTTTGGACAATGAGTTTAAGATTACTTATTCTTCATTTGCAATTATCCATTTTCAGTTTGGTCTGCTTTCATGTCTTGGCTGCATATTTCATCATCTCCTTTTGTTTAGACTGATATTATATTTCTATGCCTCAACCCGGACACCAGTCCAAACCGATTTCGCACAACTCGAACCGATAGGTGATCCAAGTCTAACCAGTCTATTTTTAGTTTAAGTGTAATATTCAAATGAGGTTCTCAACCAACGATTCTTTAACTAGCAAAGAAAATCAAATGGCCGCATTGAATAAATCATAAAGGATTTGATACATTGTAGTTTAAATAGAATACTATTAATCTTATACAAAACTAGACACAAATGACTTAAATAACACTCACACCCATTGGCCGCCTTTCTTAGTTAGTGAGGCTTAAAAAACTATACAATTTCTTAGTGAGGCAAATCATTCCGCCTACATAGTTAGCCCTGAAAACCTAATCCTAACAAGAAATGATCTTAAGTCTTATAAGCGACGAAAGTTTCCTAACCAAATCAATCTAACGCACACTCGGCCTCATCATTTTGGTCTGCTAGGTATGGTTCATTCCCAAGGAAATGCCTTGGCGAATTCCTCCCATATGTATGTTGTCTTAATCAATCGCCTAGCATTTCATACACCCGATCGGCCCATTAGCCTTCCCCAAGCATACGACCATTTTTAAGTTTATATTCCTATAATCAGTTTGAGTAATCTATATGAATGCACAAAACAAAGGTAACACACTCAACCTCAATGCCGTGTGTATCGAGCACACAACACTCAATCAATCCAACTCACAATCCATAATCAACCTAAAGGCCATGACCAATACTCGTCCAGTCATAGACCATCGGTTCTAACTCTACGTCAAAACACTCACCTTAGCTAATCAAAGAGAAATGAGAAGAAGAGAAATCAAAAACACAAAAATCACTCTTTCGGTCATTTCCTTTACAACCGCCCAAAGCTCATCGGACTGCCCCTAAGTACCGTCGGACAACTCTCCCTAACCGAGTAGACCACTCAGTTACAACTGTTCATCTGGTTCATTAATGGTAATAACTACAAAACCCAATCTTCAAAAGCAGTGTAGTGTCATTTGTATCTCAAAGATGGTAACATCTTGGGGACTTCTTGTTTGGAACAAAGATGGTACCCCCAACCATGTTATTACTACTTGAGTATTTACCATAAATCGTAATCCTACCATGAACCGTTTATATGCATGAGATTTAGATATTGAGAATAATTGTATATTTTGTGGTTTGGATTGTGAGTTTAAGATTACTTATTGTTCATTTGCAATTATCCATTTTCGGTTTGGTTTGATGTCATGTCTTGGATGCATATTTCATCATCTCCTTTTGTTTAGACTGATATTATATTTGTAAGACTCGACCCGGACACCAGTCCAAACCGATCTCGCACAACTCGAACCGATAGGTGACCCAAGTCTAACCAGTCTATTTTTAGTTTACGTGTAATATTCAAATGAAGTTCTTAACCAACGATTCTTTAACTAGCAAAAAAAATCAAATGGCCGCATTGAATAAATCATAAAGGATTTGATACATTGTAGTTTGAATAGAATACTATCAATCTTATACAAAACTAGACACAAATGACTTAAATAGCACTCACACCCATTGGCCGCCTTTCTTAGTTAGTGAGGCTTAAGAAACTATACAATTTCTTAGTGAGGAAAATCATTCCGCCTACATAGTTAGCCCTGAAAACCTAATCCTAACAAGAAATGATCCTAAGTCTTATAAGCGACGAAAGTTTCCTAACCAAATCAATCTAACATACACTCGGCCTCATCATTTAGGTCTGCTAGGTATGGTTCATTCCCAAGGAAAGGCCTTGGCGAATTCCTCCCATATGTCTGCTGTCTTAACCAATCGCCTAGCATTTCATACACCCGATCGGCCCATTAGTCTCCCCCAAGCATACAACCATTTTTAGGTTTATATTCCTATAATCGGTTTGAGTAATCTATATGAATGCACAAAATAAAGGTAACACACTCAACCTCAATGCCGTGTGTATCGATCACACAACACTCAGTCAATCCAACTCACAATCCATAATCAACCTAAAGGCCATGACCAATTCTCGTCCAGTCATAGACCATCGGTTCTAACTCTACGTCAAAACACTCAGCTTAGCTAATCAAAGAGAAATGAGAAGAAGAGAAATCACAAACACAAAAATCACTCTTTCGGTCATTTCCTTTACAACCGCCCAAAGCTCATCGAACTGCCCCTAAGTATCGTCGGACAACTCTCCCTAACCGAGTAGACCACTCAGTTACAACTGTTCATCTGGTTCATTAATGGTAATAACTACAAAACCCAATCTTCAAAAGCAGTGTAGTGTCATTTGTATCTCAAAGATGGTAACATCTTGGGGACTTCTTGTTTGGAACAAAGATGGTACCCCCAACCATGTTATTACTACTTGAGTATTTACCATAAATCGTAATCCTACCATGAACCGTTTATATGCATGAGATTTAGATATTGAGAATAATTGTATATTTTGTGGTTTGGATTGTGAGTTTAAGATTACTTATTGTTCATTTGCAATTATCCATTTTCGGTTTGGTTTGATGTCATGTCTTGGATGCATATTTCATCATCTCCTTTTGTTTAGACTGATATTATATTTGTAAGACTCGACCCGGACACCAGTCCAAACCGATCTCGCACAACTCGAACCGATAGGTGACCCAAGTCTAACCAGTCTATTTTTAGTTTACGTGTAATATTCAAATGAAGTTCTTAACCAACGATTCTTTAACTAGCAAAAAAAATCAAATGGCCGCATTGAATAAATCATAAAGGATTTGATACATTGTAGTTTAAATAGAATACTATCAATCTTATACAAAACTAGACACAAATGACTTAAATAGCACTCACACCCATTGACCGCCCTTCTTACTTAGTGCGGCTTAAGAAACTATACAATTTCTTAGTGAGGCAAATCATTCCGCGTACATAGTTAGTCCTGAAAACTTAATCCTAACAAGGAATGATCCTATTCTTATAAGCGATGAAAGTTTCCTAACCAAATCAATCTAACGCATAGTCGGCCTCATCATTTAGGTCCGCTAGGTATGGTTCATTCCCAAGGAAAGGCCTTGGCGAATTTCTCCCATATGTCTGCTGTCTTAACCAATCGCCTAGCATTTCATACAACCGATCGGCCCATTAGCCTCCCCCAAGCATACGACCATTTTTAGGGTCTATATTCCTATAATCGGTTTGAGTAATCTATATGAATGCACAAATCAAAGGTAACACACTCAATCTCAGTGTCGTGTGTATCGATCACACAACACTCAATCAATCCATAATCAACCTAAAAGCCATGACCAATACTCGTCCAGTCATAGACCATCAGTTCTAACTCTACGTCAACACACTCACCTTAGCTAATCAAGGAGAAATGAAAAGAAGAGAAATCACAAACACAAAAATCACTCTTTCGGTCAGTTCCTTTACAACCGCCCAAAGCTCATCGGACTGCCCCTAAGTATCGTCGGACAACTCTCCTAAACCAAGTAGACCACTCAGTTACAACCGTTCACTGGTTAACCCTCTCTCTCTCTCTCTCTATCTCTATCTCTCTCTCTCTCTCTCTCTCTCTCTCTCTCTCTCTCTCTCTCTCTCTCTCTCTCTCTCTCTCTCTCTCTCTCTCTCTCTCTCTCTCTCTCTCTCTCTCTCTCTCTCTCTCTCTCTCTCTCTCTCTCTTTGTCTCTCAATTTGTAAGGTTTCCCTTTTGATTTCATATGCCAAAGGAGGAAGTGTCGATGGGTATTATAGACAAGAGGAAATGGTCGATGGTACACCAGTGGCCAAGGGCTGAAATGATGCGACTTACACTCGTAACCATTCGCTCAGCCTTTGTGTTCTTTCGGCCCTTGATATACCATGGATTTTATCCATTTTGAGCTATGGTATATAGGTGTTTTAGATACTATTTATTATGTTTTGGAGATGTCATTAGTTAGCGTTACTGAAAAATAATAATATTATTATTAATTAGCGCTACTGCATATTATAAAACACCTGACAGCTAGAGATGTCAAACAGGTTGGTCCGTCCCGTACCGCGGTGGGATCGTCATCTCGCGGGCCCAGGCGGGCCTGTCCCACGCAGGATGCGGTCTCCAAATGGTCGGCCCAATCCTGTACCGCCCAAGCCCACAGTTCCTTACAAGCCATCCCGCGGGCTGAACGCAAAAGGAGTGCAGCAGGACACGTCTCGACACTGCAGGCTGCTCCACTACATAACAAAGTGCACATAATGAAGATACATGAACACATGAAGCATCTACTACTGGAGCTCAACAAAATTTTACTAGTTTTGCGTAAGAGAGTGACTAACCTGAGTTCCTGAAGCTGTTTGGGAATGAAAAGCTGGAAGCTGACGTGTTGACGCCTCCTTGTTCACCATCACTCCAACAGCTCGAAACAACACATATTCATACACATGACACACAAAAAAAAAATCAGAGACAATTCATGGAACATATCAGCACTACAATGCAAACAAGTAATGTCTTATCTTATAAAAGGAGAAGAGGATGAACCAGTCGCCTCCTTGTTCTTCATCACTTAATCGCCTGAAAACATAACACAAAACAAAGACAACACGACAAGAAAACATATCAGAGACTGAACACTTCTCATATTTGTTCAACTTCTGTAACCATATCAGATAAAACGCTAGCTGGTCTTCTTAATAAGAGCTAACACAAACTATAGATTGTTAAGACAATCAGAGACAACACACATTCACATGGATTTAATCTGGTCTAAATATTCTAACGAGTTCAACGGACACATTCACAATTTAAAAACAAATTAAACCAACCTAACCGAGACAGAGACATAACACACTCGAAAGACATCAACCTAAGCTAAACAACAGACATCACATGCAATACAACTACATCAGAGACAAAACAAGTAAATAAAGAGGAGAAATGGAGAAGGAAACAAACATGCATGCAGCAAAGGAGAAGCTCTGATGGTGGATCTTAGAAGAATACAAGCTCCGATGGTGGATCTATAAGAAGCTCCGGTGGTGGATCGAAGCAGATAAGCTCCAGAAGAGACCCGCCTGCAAAAGAAGATGAAATAATTGCTTAGTGCCGACAATATAGATCCACAACAAACAACAAGAATCTTTCCTTACATGTGACATGCATGGACCGCAGGAGAGCCCAGTAGCATCGTCGATGAAGAAACCATGGCCGGAGCTGGATCTTCTTCTTCGGTGGAAAGTTACTTCGCAAACTTCTTGTGATGGCTCCAAGAAGCTTCACCGGGGGAGATAGAAGGCGAATGGTAAACCAGAAGCATCATCGACCTTGCAACACGGTCACCGGAGCTACTTCACACCGCATCGCCTTCTTGTCCACTCTCTCTCTCTCTCTCTCTCTCTCTCTCTCTCTCTCTCTCTCTCTCTCTCTCTCTCTCTCTCTTTTTCAGATGGAGGCACAAAAGGAAAATGGAGAATTAGGGTTGCGGGACTCTACAAAACCTACAGGTCATCCTTGGCCCATCCCTATTTTGGCCCATCCCGCACAATACCCGGCCCGCAAGTCCCGCAAAAAAGGGGCTTACTAAACCCCGGCCCAAACCCGCCCCGCAGCAGGCCTTCACAAACCCAGCCCGCGGTCCAATCCCTCCTTTGACATCTCTACTGACAATTGTGAAAAAAGAAAGCTTGACAAATAAAATTTTAATATGATAAAAACAGAAAATATTTCCAAACACAATATTTTAATCTGATTGTTGATAGTTAAAGACTTAAAGTATATACATATACATTAAATGGAGGGTTTGTGAAGGTAACTTTCCTTTTGTTTATGTTGATATTATATTTATATGAACACAATTTTTTTATTAAATTAAATTAAAAACAAAAACTAAACAAAACAGACTATATTATACTTTAACTTGGACAGTAATATATATGTTAATATATCACGTGTCATTTTAGCAAAAATAATTAGCAAAAAAATGAGTGGTTAGCTTTTGACATACATGGTAAAAATTTCTTATTTTTCATCTTTTAAATAGGAAAAATTCTAGCTTTACCTCATGATACCATTTTCAAATGACGTTTAAAATGATAATTATTTTCATAAATACCTTAAGTTTATTATGAAAAATACAAAATTAATCATTCTAAATCATTTACAAATAGTTAAAAAATTATTTATAATATATTAAGAACTCAATCCCAATCCCTATAAACTAATCCCTAAACAATAATAAATAAGCCCTAAACTCAAATCTTAGAGGATTTTTGATTGAATGTATTTTTGAAAATTGGTATCCAAATTAGTGTGTTTCAAGCAATTTCTCTTTTAAATATTTCCTATGTTCTTGAAAAACACATGTTTAAGATTTTATTGATGTTTTTATAAATTGCTATAAACAAGCTGTAAACCGTTAAAAATATTAATTTAAAATATCAGAATTAGTTAAATATTAGTTGTTATTGTAAATTATATGACAGAAATAAATAAGGTATATTTAATTTTAAGTATTTATTTTATATTTAATTAATATACTTAAGCTGTATAAGTTTCATTTATATTAGGAACCGATGTAATAGAAAATTATATTATTTGTCACATAAGATTCTAAGTTAATTTATTGTACTTGTTTTTAAATAATAATGTATATTGAAAAAAGTTGAATAATATTAATGACAATCGTTTGTTGCATAGAAATCACTAAGTATAACATATATAGATAAAATGCATATGTAAATTGTAAATTTGTTGTAACTATATAAGTTCACAATTATATTAAATTATGCGATGGTCATTTAGATTGTCTGTTCTGTTTTTTTTTGGTCTCTCAATTTACAATTTGTAGTTTTTCTTTTAACAACATCAGTTTGTAGTCTTACAATTTTATATTTAATTAGAGAGAAGAACCACCTGAGATCGCCATACACTATTGAGTTGCTCACTGTCTATGGTTATTGCCGATAAAAAGGAGGCCTTTCTCTAGTTGTTCTTAAAAAGTTAATCTTTAAGAACTGATCATCGGATACTGTCAAATCTACCAGATTCAGTTTTCAAATTAACTGTGGTTTCAATTTGTGGCAAGAGTTTTTGCTGAGTTTGGTGTAGGTCTTGCTGTTGCTTTGCTTGTAGTTGTTGTTGGCATTATTTAGCTTAGATTGAGTTGTTGTTTAGTTTATTTTCATGCATCTTATGTTCTTTGTATCCTTTATCTTATGTTCTTTGTATTTTTTGTATTTCTGTCTAAAACTTGAAAATGGTAATAAAACTTCGATATTGTCACCAAAAAACACTTTATATTTAAAGACTTATTCTTAGGTCCACTCCCTAGGGTGAACTTCTAGGTTCACCAACCAATAGAATTGTTTTATTTTATATTTGATATCTTTTAAAAAAGAAAACAAAATATTTTCAAATTATATTATATATTTAAAATTAAAAGGTAAAAAAAATAGTAATAATTACAAAAAAAAATATTTTACGTCGTCAGCATAACATTAAACCCTAAACCCTAAATTCTAATCCCTAAACCCTTAGCCCTAAACCCTAAACCCTTGGATAAACCCTAAACTCTAGGATAAATCCTAAACTCTAGGATAAATTCTAAACTCTAAATCAGAATCACTATACACTAAAATATTCAAGCGTTTATGGTTTTAGTATTTTTATTTAGAGTTTAGGATTTATCTAAGGGTTTAGCGTTTACCCAAGGGTTTAGGGTTTACCCAAGAGTTTAGGGTTTATCCAAGGGTTTAGGGTTTAGGATTTAGGGTTTAGGGATTAGGATTTAGGGTTTAGTGTTTTGTTGAGAACATTAAAAAAATATTTTTTTTAATTCTTTTTTCTGTAACTATTATCTTTTTTTACTTTTTTATTTTAAAAACATAATATAATTTGAGAATATTTTGTTTCTTTTTTTAAAAGATATCGAATTTGAAATAATGAAATCCTATTGGTAGGTGAAATATGAAACCTAGGTTCACCTTAGAAGATGAACCCAAAAATGACTCATATTTAAATATAAAATCATTATGCTTTCTTTTTGACTAAAAATTTAAATTGGACGTGGGAATTTATATCACATGAAAATGCTGCCGCCAGAATAGTCTACGGGTGGCCAATCAAAGTGATTGAGAAGCAGCTCACATGCCTAATATCGAGCAGGCTTATATGGCTCGGCTACGAATAAATGTGGCCATTGGATTACAATCAACAGCATTAGCTCAGTCAACTGTAGAAACGGTGACTGGTGGGCAAGAACTTAAGACAACAAGAAAACTGCATGCCGTTTTTAGCCTAAAAACATATAGCTTAGGTGCCTCTTGCAGTACGTTTTCAGTTTTCACCTTTGAAATTCTAAAAACGTGCCATTTAGGTGTTTCAGACTCTTGTTCTGTTCCTTGCTGGGTTGCCAATTTCGCTCGAGAAATTCGTCAACTCATAAGTCAATTGGGTTAGAAATTCGTCAACTCGTAAAAATTTAAAGAGTATGTTCCCTGATATAGAAAAAGAGATACTTTTAATTTTCTTAACATGTTTGTACACAGACAAAAGAAAACAAAGAATACATTTTTCTTGATATCAGGCTATGTACTAGAAGATGCATGCTGTAATGCTTGTTTATTTATAGAAATCTATATAAAAAAAGCGTGATTACCTGGAAAGGGGAAATTATTATTGGTAGATAAGTGCAGCGATCAACATGACAACATGGATGAATGTTTGCTTTGAGTGGGGGCTAAAGGTCCAATTACGCTGAAAAGTCAAGATTCAATCTCAAAATTCTTCCAATATCTCTAATCCCTATACAAAAATGCCAGTTTATTAGTAACTTGATTGCGATTCATCCACCCAGTTTATTAGTAACTTGATTGCGATTCATCCACCGTACATTCAATTATCCAAAAAGAATTACTAATTTATTAGCCCCTGTGTTTGTTTATACGGACATACATTATGTAGGATAATTGCGATTTTTATAATATGCGTACATGATTATGTTTAATTAGTGAAACACATTATGGTGCAAAACAGATGTTTGATTAGTAAAAAAGAAACAAGAGTATACATTTACAAAAACTGTTAATATATTTATGCAATTCCGGTCGATTTTGCTTCGGTGTTTTGGTTGTTTAGGTTCACGTAGTAACCCCGATAACCATATAATCTATAATATAAACATTTATATCACCAAACTAAAGAATAATTTGTATATTGATGGCCAAACTAATATATATTTATGAATGTCGGAAACCTTTGTTTTTTTGGTTTTTTCTGTGTCCCGGGCCTATGAGTGTATTATGAGTTTTATTTTTAAATGAGGTTCATCACGTTATATGAAAAAAAACAATTATAGTTTTTCCATATTGTAAACTGTTTTCGTTTAACATGAGTTAGAGTTTTTTTCATCATTATCGTAGACAAGTCTGAGTTACAAAGTTGCGCCGTGTGTCTGTTCGTAATCTATTTTTTTACCGGTGAACTCTTCATCTCCCCATCTTAAATCGCTTGATCTTAAATGTTCCTGATTTGTAGCCTTTCTATAAAACATACATATATGATTCTCATCTTTGATGAACCCAATCTGTATCTCCACAAAACTCATTGATTCCTCTTAGCTTTAACGATCTTCTAGAAAATGTCTCTCTGCCTCTCCAGTTCCTCAAACCGGCGTTCCCGGCATGCATCACTCAACCTTCGAGTCTCTTCGTGTTGGTCGTAGTAGTCAGAGCATAGCCTCTAACCTCCTCGCTTATGCGATTCCCTTAACTTCAAGAAAGACAATGAGTTTATGGGAATCATGGTTCTCTTCCTTGATGAAAAGGTAAGTTAATCTTCAATTTATCACTTATTTAATAAAATTGTTTTTAATTGATTTCCTGATTCTTTGTTAAATAATATTATTTACAGAATCCGTGATTCATGAGTTTATTCCCGCCGGACGTGCTAATCATTACATGTCATCTTTGAAAGTCGGCTCCATTGTGAAAGTCGATCGTTTTGAGGTTGCTAGGTGCTCAAGCATGTACAAGATAATTGATAATTCATTCTTCATTCGTTTCATCTCACCAACTATTATTGATGAAGTCATCACGGCTGTTCCTAAGATCAATCTACAATCATAATTAGACTGTTTGACAATCTCTAAGTGATTACAAACACAAACCTAGAACTTCCAGATATATTATCGTATTGCATCTGGATTTATAATATGTTTTGTTATCGTAACTGATATTTAAACTCGCAGATATGGTTGGGAAAATCCGTTCGGTTTCAATTCAACTGGTCAAAATTTTGATTCTACACATATATAACGTATATATAGCAATAATGGTTTTAGAACTTCATCCTGGTTAATTCACCGCATAATCCGAAAGCGCACGCATTACAGCTAGCATAATTCCAAACAAGAAAATAAAGAAGAGCTGAGTGACAACTAGGGAAGTTTATATAATAAAATTTCATGCTTTCATTATTTTAGCTCCACCCATATCCCCATCATAATTACCACATTTCTCCAGTACTGGCAGCGCCTACATCATTACTCTCATTTACTCCTAACCTTTTCAGTAATTTGTTTGTATCTTGTCCCCCTAATATCTTTCATTTGGGTCGCTATTTTTTATACAAACACTTGAATTTCGAAAAAAGTATAATTACAAGAAAAATATATTCATGTTTTATATTCATCCAATTATAATTTTCACCGTTTAGAACTATTTTTGTTATTTCACTAAAATATAAAAAAAAATGAAATGTAACATTTTCGGTATATTAGCTTTAAAAGATCATTAACAGAACACAAGGAAAAAAAGTTAATAATTAGGTTGAAGAATGACAAATTTCCAAGCGATGGTTTTTATTTAGTGAATGGCCTAAATTATAAAAGGCCCAAAGCTTTCCCCTGACCCTATTCTTCCGGTAACCAGAGCCTGGAACCGTATTTTTGGTCAGAGGGGCGTTTCTCGACCCAAAAATAGGTAAGACGTGTCATTACAGGCTGAGATATCGTGCTCAGGTACAAAACTAACGGCTTAGATCCGTTTTTTGTCAAACGATATTAAGGGCCAAAATTTCCTTCCGTTTTCTAGACATTTTGAAAAACACAATTCATAGGCACCCATTTCAGAGAGCCTCTTTGTCCTCTTCTTCGTCTATACGTAAATTCATCAGGTAAATGTTATTTTTTATTTTGTTTATTAGTTTGGAAAATATATGTATTGTGAGAGAGAATTCGAAAATTCTTGTCGTGGATCATTTGGATTCGATGACCGGTCGAAGAATTTTTTTTTTTTTCAGTAATCGTAATGTTAGTGTGTTGATTATTAGAGAACTTTGGCGAACATGTTTTTTTTTTTTTGACAAAACTTTGGCGAACATGTTGTTGGTATCTTTCTCTTTTTGCATCTCAAGAATCGAAGAAGTCAAAATATTTATATATGTAACTGGGCATAACTCTGGTCTGTAGATTTGGGCCAATGTGTTTGATTTTTTAATAGTGTTGGTTATGCGAATTTGGCTTTAACCATTGGTGCTTTTTAAAAAAAAAATAATCTGATCCCTTTTCTTGATTACGCGATGTTTAATATTTTCATATTTTAGATGTATAATTCTTGTCTCTTCTGTTCATGCGATCAGCTAGATATATTTGAAAATGGCGGATGGTGAAGATATTCAGCCCCTCGTTTGCGATAACGGGACCGGAATGGTCAAGGTAACAAAAACAAGATTTAAATGTTTTATCATATGTCATTAAGTTGAAAGTGAATCAATTAAACTTTCAACTTGCGTGTAGGCCGGTTTTGCTGGTGATGATGCTCCAAGAGCTGTATTCCCAAGTATCGTTGGCCGTCCACGTCACACGGGAGTGATGGTTGGAATGGGACAAAAGGATGCTTACGTTGGAGACGAGGCTCAGTCCAAACGTGGTATCTTAACTCTCAAATATCCAATCGAGCATGGTATTGTCAACAACTGGGATGACATGGAGAAGATTTGGCATCACACTTTCTACAATGAGCTCCGTGTCGCTCCTGAAGAACACCCGGTTCTGCTTACCGAAGCCCCGCTTAATCCAAAAGCAAATCGTGAGAAGATGACTCAGATCATGTTTGAGACGTTCAACGCTCCTGCTATGTATGTTGCGATTCAAGCCGTTCTATCCCTCTATGCCAGTGGCCGTACTACTGGTTAGTACACTCATACGTCATAAACCCTTATGTTTCTTTCTTGAACAAGACTCTGTCTAAGTTGTTTTGCGTACAACACATCACAAATATTTTGCGTTGTTCTCAATGATACATCAAGAGATAGCTTGCTTGTTTGCGATAACTAGGCCTTGTGCATTCTGTTTTCTGTGAGTTCGGTTCGGTTTATTGAGTACATAAAGATTGTTATAGTTTGGATTTAAATAAATCTCTATTTGGTTAGATTTATTATTTCTATAACTAGCTATAATTCTTCTATTGACTTGTCCTCTTTTGCATTTTCTTTTGCTTAGGTATTGTTTTGGACTCTGGAGATGGTGTGAGCCACACGGTTCCAATCTACGAGGGTTATGCTCTGCCACATGCAATCCTGCGTCTGGACCTTGCGGGTCGTGATCTGACTGACTACCTCATGAAAATTCTGACAGAGCGTGGTTACTCCTTCACCACAACTGCTGAGCGTGAAATCGTTAGAGACATGAAGGAGAAGCTCTCTTACATTGCCTTGGACTACGAGCAAGAGCTCGAGACTTCCAACACCAGTTCCTCGGTCGAGAAGAGCTTTGAGCTGCCAGACGGTCAAGTGATAACCATTGGGGCAGAGCGTTTCCGGTGCCCTGAAGTCCTGTTCCAGCCATCGATGATCGGAATGGAAAATCCGGGAATCCATGAAACTACTTACAACTCAATCATGAAATGTGATGTGGATATCAGGAAGGATCTTTACGGTAACATTGTGCTTAGTGGTGGAACCACAATGTTCGGTGGGATTGGTGATAGGATGAGTAAAGAGATCACTGCCTTGGCTCCGAGTAGTATGAAGATCAAAGTGGTGGCTCCACCTGAAAGGAAGTACAGTGTCTGGATTGGTGGCTCTATCTTGGCTTCCCTCAGCACTTTCCAGCAGGTAATTCACATACAAATCTTACATCATAGTCCATTGTTTGTGTTTATGTGTATAATTTGTGATAAATTGTTACACAAATATGTTTTAAATTTGCAGATGTGGATTGCCAAGGCTGAGTATGACGAATCTGGACCGTCCATTGTCCACAGAAAGTGCTTCTGATCACAGCCACCAAGTGATACAAATGCGATAAAAAGTTTGATAGCATTCTTTTCATGCTGAAGCCAGTTGTCATCATTCCTAACCTCTGAGTTTTTGTTATTCTTCTTCCTCATTGTTTATTACTATATAATCTTGCTTTTGAAGTAAATAAAGTCAAAAACAGATCATCCATTCACAGAGTGTTTATTATTATTTATATTGTATACATATTGGTATACACACATTATCATCTTCTCAGTTTTCTCTCTCTCAGCTGTGTTATACTGACCGCGATTTCATATCAAGTGTATTTAGTTTGTGTTCTCATCAAGCAATGAGACGTTATGCTTACTTTTGCCATTGGATGATTCTCATCTTCTTTTGCTAGATCTTGACCCTTCCTTTTATCAGAACACAAAAGTGGGTTTATCTCTGTGTTCTCATCATCTTCAGGACCTATATTTTCTTTCATACTACTCCCAGATTCCTCGTTTGGGTCGATCTTTAACGGCTGAGGGAAGTGGCCAGTTTCATTAGAAGGAAAACAGTGTGTTGATCTCTTTCTTATTCTCAATGTACTTGGTGAAGCTGGAATTGCATTTCCTTTAGACTCAGGATTCATTCTCTGACTTAGAAATAGATAGAGACTTGCGTCTAAAGGTACCGAAACCTCATATTTTCAATGTGGCACATTTAAGAATTTTTTCCATTTTATGTTTTATAAACAATCCACTTTTACCTCCATATTTATTCAAACGAACTAGGATTTTAACACATGAAAACACTATCTCATAGTGCTCATACTAAGGGATCTATTGCTTCCAAAATCATTCATTCCGACAATCGACTTACCCGGCAAAGACACTGAAATATTGACCATTGTCATTTATCCAAACAATTCCAACGGCTGTGAGACGAATTGTATGAACGTTTTATTTGTGCTTGATTTACATGATTAGTTTTATATCTGACGTTGGCAATGATCAAATGATTTCTTAATGTAACTTACTGTAATCAAAGTATATAAAAACAGATTCAAGGATAAAGAGCTATGCGGTAAATCACTAGAAGACGATTCTTGAATGGAGCAAGCAAGCCATCAGTCTACTCAATAATTTTCATTAGATTCATCAATACAACTTTTTCTACTCAAAGAAGATAATAAAAGGAAATGATGCAGTGGAGAGAAAAATAGCCCAGAGAAACACTAAAGGAGGAAGTCAATTCCCCTGCTATGCGATAGACACCAACACCGCGAGCCCCATATACTACTGAAGAACTACAAGAGCAAGTCCATACTCCTCTAGCCCAACTCCCTTCAAGGGAAGCGATAATGGAAGATCTGCAAGAGGTAACACGTCAGTATATGAACTGCCCTATCGAAGCGGAGGCAAGAAGACAAAGAGTCTTACATAGCGATACACAATGGCAGATGGAAGAGACAGTAGACCGTATCTTATCAGCAGCTGTGGCAAGCTATCAGGCAATGCACTCCTCTCCGCCTCCTCAGGAGACAGCGGCAGCAATTAGAACTACCCAGCCTGTGTCAAACCTTGCCTCCCTGAGAGCAGAAAATAATGAAGCAGCAGATCAACCAGAGGAAGCTCAAGAAGAGAATAACTCTGCAGAAAAGAAAACCACCTTACAGAGGACTAATAGGAGAAAAGTTAAACCTGCCAGGCTAAGGTCAACAGGGACCAGTCCACTAACCCTTCATGGAGCTTGCTCAAGAAAAAGAGATTTCACTAGGGGACAGAGATCACCAGGCCGCAAATCACCTGCAAATGATACAACTATCACAAACACGCAACAAGATGGAAACCAAAGGAACGTTGCAGGTCCTTCCAGTTTAACCAACCAACCTAACATCAGAATAATTCCAGCTATCTCAAAGAAAAAAAGGATTTTCACGTACCTCAACACCCGGCTCCTTAGTTGTGGCAAACTGGAATTGTTGTGGTTTGGGGAATCCCATAACAATCCGGCGTTTTAAAAGAGATTCGTAAGGTGAATGCTCCTGATATTATCTTCTTGTCAGACACAAAAAACCCCGATGAAGTAGTACTGAAAGAACTGGAAGGCATCATGGAGGAAAAGTACTGCATTGTATCTCCACATAGCCAGGAGGAGGAGGCTTCTACTAACCTGGAAAAAAGACATCGAGATTACCATCCGCTCAACCTCCCATAATTTCATTGACACTACAATGACTAGCAAAGGAATCACTTTCCACTCTACATTCGTGTATGGAGAACCTGATCACTCAAAAAGACTAGTGGTTTGGAACACCCTACCAGATCTACATCCTAACGCAAATGAAGCATGGTTCCTAATGGGAGATTTCAACGAGATTGTGGAAAACAATGAAAAAAACGGAGGACCAGAAAGATCAGAAGGGTCTTTATGTGCTTTTAGTTCCTTTCTCTCACAACTAGATCTGTTCGACATAAAGCACTCTGGAAACTACTTATCTTGGAGGGGAAAAAGGTGGACTCACGTAGTCCAATGCAGACTGGACAGATCTATGTGTAACAGCGACTGGGCTGAGCTCTTCCCTTTCTGCAGAAGCTAGTATCTCAACTTCGAAGGCTCAGACTACCGTCCTCTAGTCTCCTTCTGGATACAAAAAAGAAAAGAGGAAAGAGGATCTTAAGATATGACAGGAGACTCAGAGATAACACCGAAGTTCAAGCAATTATAAAAGAGGTTTGGGAAGCGTTCACTCATCTCTGTGTTGAAGCTCGCCTCAACCTTTGTAGGAGAGCTATCTGCAAATGGAGCAAAGAATATCAGATAAACAGTAGAAAAGCTATTGATAATATTTGGGAAGAGCTTGAGGAGGCAATGGTCAACCCAATTTCAGATGAGGCCCATCTCCATGATATCAATGCTAAACTTCTAAAGGCCTGCAAGGCTGAAGAGGAATACTAGCGGCAGAGGAGTCGACAAGTGTGGCTCGCCCTTGGAGATTCTAATACTGGTTATTTCCACGCGATCTCTAAAGGAAGGAAAGCAAAAAACTGTCTTTCAGTTATTGAGATTGATGAAGGGGAACCAAAGTTTGAAGAGGACCAGATAGCGGAAACTTATCTGTAAGTACTATGAGCAGCAATTCACAGCAAATCAAAGGATGGATAGTACCCTAATCTCCAGTGAACTTGAGCCTCAAATCTCACCAAAGTGCAATGAGGCCCTGATAAAGGATCCAACACCGTTGGAAATCAAAGAGGCTCTCTTCACGATTCACCCTAACAAGGCTCCTAGCCCTGATGGCTTTTCAGCCAGTTTCTTCTAATCCCATTGGGATGTGATTGGTCCCTGTTCTCGAAATTCAGAGTTTCTTCACAACATGTGTCTTGCCTCCTACAATGAATCAAACTCATATTAGACTCATACCAAAGACCTCATATGCAAAGAAGGTAGCGGATTACCGTCCAATTTCCATATGCAATGTCTTCTGTAAGATCATCTCTAAGCTTCTCTCTCTACGCCTGAAGACAGTGTTGGACTCAATAATTTCGGAAAACCAATCGACCTTCATCCCTGGGAGATCAATAACCGACAATGTGTTAATCACACATGAAATGCTCCATTATCTCAAAACATCTCAGGCTCAGATAAATTGTTCTATGACGGTGAAAATGGACATGTCTAAGGCATATGATAGAGTTGAGTGGGTGTTTGTTTCAAAGGTTCTACAAAGACTAGGTTTCCATGAAAAATGGATTAATCTGATTTTGCAGTGCATCCAGTCAGTCTCCTATTCCTTTCTAATCAACGACACAGTCTACGGGTTAGTGAAACCTTACCGAGAGATAAGACAAGGAGATCCCCTCTCTCCTTATATATTGATATTGTGTTGAGAGGTCCTCTCTGGTCTCTGTAGGAAGGCGGGAAGGAGAGGCAACTTTAAGGGGCATCAGAGTTGCAAGGGGTAGTCCTCGTATCAATCATCTGTTCTTCACAGATGATACAATGATGTTTTGCCACTCTACCCCTGAAAACTGCCACGCACTATCAAAGCTCCTGCTGGATTATGAAGCATTGCCAGGTCAGAAAGTTAACACGGCTAAATCAGCTATTACTTTCTCTAGTAAGATGCCACAAGAAGTAAAGACAGCAGCAAAACAGATCCTAGGAATCACAAAAGAGGGAGGAGTGCGAAAATATCTAGGGTTGCCAGAACATTTTGGCAGAAGGAAGAGGGACTTATTTACCTCAATTGTTGACAGAAAAAGACAGCGTGCAGCTAACTGGTCTACATGCTTCCTCTCCAAAGCAGGAAAGCTTACAATGATGCAGTCTGTTCTTACAGCTATTCCTTCCTACACGATGTCTTGCTTCGAGCTCCCTCTCAGCCTCTGTAAAAGAATACAATCAGCATTAACACGTTTTTGGTGGGACTCTTCTAGTGAGAAAAGAAGTATATGTTGGTTTCTCTGGGACAACTTGGCACAACCTAAGGCGGCGGGAGGTCTAGGATTACGAGACATCCAATTGTTCAACCAAGCTCTACTCCCAAAGCTGGCTTGGAGAATCATAACAGTTCCAGACTGCCTCATAGCAAGAGCCTTAAAATGTAAATATTGCCATAAGGGGAGCTTTCTCAATGTGGAACTACCCTCTGCCTGTTCCCACGGGTGGAAAGAGATTTTACATGGCCGAAATCTCCTACGTGACAATATTCGCAAGGCAATTGGAAATGGTCAGACCACAAGCGTATGGAAAGACTCCTGGATCTCTCTTGACTCAAACCTAAAACCTATGGACCTATCATTGAGAACACTCTAGACCTCAGGGTTTCTGATCTGCTTACAAGCGATCTACGATGGAACAAACAGAGGATAGAAGAAATTTTACCTCAGCTGAGTGAGTAAATCCAATCACTAAAACCCAGCACAACAGGTGCTGAAGATGTTTATATTTGGCAACCGCTACCGTCAGGATATACTCCACGAAGTCTGGGTATAATCTCGCAGCAAATACCCCTCGTCAAGCCCCACCTAATGCAAATCTGGGAGGTTTAAATTGGGTAAAAGAGGTCTGGTCAGCAAAGTGTCTCCCAAAGCTAAGAGTGTTTCTATGGCCATCATCAAAGGAGCAATACCCCTTGGTGAAAAACTACAAAGACGAGGCTTACTCACCAATGTAGCCTGTCCAAGATGTGGAGAAGTGGAAACACCAATGCACGTTTTCTTCCTCTGTTCTTTCGCGCAGAAAGTGTGGCAGAAAGTTGCCCTCACAACACCAATCCTCATAGATGCGGTTGATGACTTCCAATCAGCTTTGGTGCTGTTCCGAAAGATATCTTGTCTTCCTCCGTCAAGTATCTCATCCCCCGTCCTTCCTTGGATCTGCTGGTCGCTTTGGATGGTGAGAAACAGACTGATCTTTGAAGACAAGAATCTTAACCCTAACAAAGTCATGCTTAGAGGATTAGTCTCAGCCCGCGAATGGATTCAAGCGCAAGACAATTTATCACAGGAAAACAAGCGACAACCTCAAGGGATCCAGTTCCACAAGGAAGATGGCAGCAATCAACGCACGACATGCAACTCCGTTGCATCTTGGAACTCGACCACGAGGAAAGCAGGCTTAGCGTGGATCATCTCAACACCGACAGCAAATCAACTCCACGAAGGATCACTGTGCACAGAAAACGTCACTTCTCCTCTTATGGCCGAAGCTCTAGCGCTTCGATCGGGTCTTCTCGCAGCCGCAGCTCTCGACATTACTAGTATCAGGGTCTGCTCAGACTGCCAAACGCTCATCAGAGCAATCCAAAATAGGCACCAAATTAAGGAAATCTTCGGTATCGTCTCCGATATCATGCAGATCTCCTCTGCGTTTGCCTCTATCTCTTTCTCTTTTGTTCCACAATCTGAGAACCGAAAAGCCGACTTGTTAGCTAAACAGGCTTTGTTTTCATTTGCTTCTGTACTTGTTTGAACCTATTGATATTGGGCCTCGTTTTCGGCCCTATATCTTTTCCTGCTTTAATATAATTTCGTCGCACAAAAAAAAGATAATAAGAAAAGAAGAGAAAATGAGATTTTCTCACGAATCAAAAATAATATAGAGTCAAGAATAATATAGACATCTCATTTGCTAGTATTAATCACTTGTTTGATCATTGATTACACAAGGGCGATTTTGCCCAATATTCATAAGAGCTCAAAAAATTAAGAATATAGCCATTGAATAGTTGATGTGACAATTAGAACCAAACCTTGACATTTCTCTCATTCCACTCTCGTGCGCGTGAGTATATGCACGTCATATTGTGTAGCGAACATGATTGAAATATACTATACTATAAACCATATAATATAGTCGAAGTATTAATGCAAATATGCATGGTGAAAAGAGAAACATGTTACAAACGTTAACAAAAGCACCACACCAGCAATAACATTCTAGACTATACAATGTATAGGTTAGTCGAAGCAGAAATACACCAGAGCATCTACCGAATTTCTTATGCTACCAATCATAATAGAATGAAACCAAAAAATATACAATTTAGTTTATCTTCTTAGGTCATTTTGTAACTGAAAGCAGTAAAAGTGAATGTATAAATAAGAGCGGCGGATGAAGAGATGTTGTTGCTACGTAAAGTAAAAGTGAATAATATGTGGTGGGAGGAGGAAAATAACCTACACTGGAGGTGGAAGAGATGACAAATGGTGAAAATGGTCGAAGAGAAGATGGCAGCGGCAACCAAACAATCAGTAATGGTGATAGTGATAATAATAGGATCGAGGTGAATGAAGAAAAAAATAAGCGAGTTAGATATGATGTTGCACAATTTGGGATATATAATAACCCAAGGCGGGACAGAAGGTTAGCCGATACTATACTATAAAAGTATGTATTATAGTATTTACGTTAACATCCTACCTACTTAATTCACTGGGGTACATAAATGACACTGCCATTGTGTCATACAAGGTGGTCGAATGTGTTATCTGCCGACAGAAGAAACACAAGAAACTATTTCGAACCGTAAGGGGATTACAATTGTGGAATTTAGTATAGCAGACCCACATATAAGCTAGTTGTTGCGTAAGTAGTTGAAAGTTATTATATATTACCAAAGATAATAGTATAGAAATGACACAACTGATATATAATACATAGGAAACCTAAAATTAGGTATGGTGTTCGAATAAGCATTGGAAAAGAGACAAAAACATTTATGTAGAAGTCTAATTTGGCTGCTGAAAAGCATAAGTTAGACGCACAATAGGAAGAGGAATAAAAACACTGTTATAAATGAATGGCAATTGATAAACAAGTTTTTAGCGTTGTACTTAACCATACATAACTTCCAAAATAATAAACAAATTGAGATGTCCGCCACAGTAAAAATGGGGATATTAGTAGCAAATCTTAGTAAAACCGAAAACTTATAAGTAGCATATGAGTAGAGAAAGCAAAAAGGGGTTCCATCAAACATATCATTACGGGAGTTGGTCAGGGGCGAAGGTCGAGAAGGCTGCCATTGTATGTCTTCGCTACAACTGCAAGTGATTCATAGTGAGTTTTCACACCATCCAAGACAATCATGGAAGTGCATATGTATATAAATCACACTATACTATCATGTCAGGTGGTATAGTAAAGGCCCTAACTTTCAATATCCTACTTACACCGCACGACCGAACCGTTCATCGTTAATTTCAACTTTTCTGTTCTCGAACTCAAATTTCCATGCACTCTCTTAAAATTTCTCTTCTTCATCGCTAGCAAGAGTATGAAAAATAAAAACAACTTTTTTTTAATTTTCAAAATTAGGAGAGACACTCGTTTACGTTTACACGCGTAGGGATGGATATTTTTGGAATTTTCTTAACAATATGAAATATATCACAGCCAAAGTGATGCTATGTGTATAAACTTAATTTTTATTTTTCTTATGTATATGTGCCCCAATTTCCCATTACACAACTTGCTTAAATAATAAAAAAATTCAGGATGAGTTCATAGGACTGAACAGCAGATTATCTGACGTGTTTTCGGATTTTAGATCAATGTTAGTTTAACTTCAAAGTTCTTCCACCTTCTACAAACATGTTGAAGAGCCTGCTATTATTATACTAGTAACTGGAAACCAAACTATATTCACCATTATAGTGATAAATGGTTATTGCAAATCAGAGAATGAAAAAATATTAATTAGACAGAAGGTTTGTGAGAACATTTTTCGACAGAACCATGATAAATTCCAATAGCCTCTGTTTCTAGTTATAGTCTTTGAGAGTCACTTAGAATAATTAAACAAACTTATTATTTAATAAAAGGTTATTGACTTATTATTCAATTATTATGTGGAAAGTAAAGATGGAGATAATAATCGAAGCCAAAAACAACAATTGCGGATTCAAATGGCCATAAGTAACAAGAGCCATGCTTTCAAAGAGATTTTTCAGATTTTCTGAATCTTCGATGTTGACTGAGCTGCTTCTTGTGGCTTCATCTTTGAGAGGAAGTTGGAGAGAACATTGGTTAGTGCAGAAGTTGTGATCAAGGAAGCTCTCAGCAAGCCAACGGCCTGCAATAAAGGTATATATTCAAAAGAAGAACCAAAAATAAAATTATCAAGTAAAGAAAATAGTATATAAAAAGAAAATTCAAAAGCATACCTCTGCCTTTCTAATGTTAATCATTTTCTCATCATGTTCATCTGCAACTTGCTTAGTAATGAGATTGTTGATGATGTGCTCATCGGTGTGATAAGCAGATCATCTGACACTATGAAATTTGTTTCTCCCTTAACAAATCCAACCCCAGCGTAACTACTTGTGTTTGAATGCATTTGGGTGAACTTCACAATCCGTTCACCATTAGAAAACACATATTTCTTAATCTTCTTGGAGAACTTGCAATTTGAACTCGGATATCCATTGCGGGGGACCAAACATTCATATTCTCAATCTTCTTCCTGAATGACAATATCAAGCAGTTGAGCCCTGAACTTATAATAATAAGGAAGCACACATTGGGAAACTGTGGCTTCTTTCTGCTTCTCAAAGCTCAAATTTTTCACACTTCTGCTCATATTTCCAATGCATCCCGTATTTACAATGTCAACAGAAAGGTCCCAGGCAAACTCAAGCGGTATAGCAAGAAAAGTGAATAGAAGATCAATGAAATCTTCTCTGCACTCCGCATAAAGAATCATCCTGTCGGTCTTTCTAATATAAACTTTAATAGCTACCAATTTGTCTGCATCTCCTGCAACAGCATTTTCTTGCACCAGTGGTGTCAGCGCTTTATGTTTCCTTGTTGTACAATGTTTCCTCAGGAATGTGTCAGTCAAAGGAGCTTCTGAAGTGAATAAACAACCCAGGAAAGTTAGCACCTGCATTCAGATAAATAAACAGGTTAGAAAAAAACATACAAAAAAACGGTAAAATTAAAGATATTCAAGTACCTCTTCAGAACCAACATCAATGACCATTTCTTGCAGCTTATCAAAACCCGCATAACCAAGATCGTTGAGGATATTCAGGACAAGACCCATCGAGTTCAATGACACTTTCAGATCATCGGTGATGATAAATGACGTTCTGCAACTAAGGAATACTCCATCAGCTTGCACTCCTTCTTGAACCGGAATGAACCGATTCATCGAGGTTCCACAATAACGACATCTTGAGGTACTAATGTTGCTGTATACCTTACAGCAAGAATCATTGGACATAAAATGCGGGCAGATAAAGAACCCTGTCGCCGCGGTGTCATCTATGTTCAGCTTTAGATTTCCGCAATAACTCTCCCTGACACTCCGTGGATACAGCAACTGATTCTTGCAAACCTGTGTCTCGAAATGATCAACGCTCATGTCTGAAACACTTTTGTAAAGCTTGTGGAAACAGCCAACAATGGGAGACTGAGGAGTTTGATGCTTCTCCAGCAACCTAACAATGGTACCCATAGGAAGTGTAAGAATACTACAAAGTACATCGACAAAATCTTTCCCAACTTCAGCCAATACAACTTTGTTTTTCTCCTCGTCAATGAGAAGTCTCAGACTAAACTTGGGTTTAGCAGCAGAATTTGCCATCAGAAGAAAATGAAAGTTAAAAGAGAAATAAAAGGGAAAAGTAGACCAGTAGTTGTGTATATTAAGTATCAAATTTGAATTTCACAGGAACTTAGGGTTACAACTCTATCTATATAACCATGAAGAGTCAGTGAAACCACACAACGGTAGAAACGTTTGCGTGTTCCCATGAAAGTATGAATGTGAATACATGTCCCAAGGATTAAGTGTATGTGTATATTTCCTAGAAAAGGTCAAATGTAGTTACAGATTCCCGAGAAAATGCACCTTGTTTCGAAGAGTTGTGTTGTGATTGATAGAATTAAATTAAGTATTGTCTAGCAAAAATTCTGTGAATCAATAATTAATTTAATTTTATCAATCACAACAAACCTCTTCAAAAAAAATATTCACGCTTTCTTTACATCCTTATCAGACTATAAAAATAAAAGATATCTATTATTTTTTTAATTTTTTTACTTATTTGATTTTTAAATATCAAATCCCAAATTGTTATTTAATTTAAATTTTTTAAATAATTTCAAAAGAATTTTTTTGAGCAAGATAATATATATTAGAAAAGGAAACTATAAATACTTCTTTATTATAAACTAATTTTGATCAAATAATTACAAAGATTTTTTAACTAGAATAACTCTAAATAATTTTAATAAACTAGAAGTATTATACTTTACCATACTGAAAAATATTTGTTTTTTCTTAATAATTTACTTTGGTTTAATTAAACTAGGATTCAAACCCATAGTAAATTTAAAATATAATTTACAATGATATGTTTGTAAATTATCTTTGAAAGTTAGGTTAAAATCAATGTATTATATAATAGATAATCATTGAATAAGACGAAATAAGTTATTTCTAATGCTATGTTTGAAATGATCGTTGAGTTTGTTATAGATTTAATCACTTAAATTAAAATATTTTGCTCGAATTTTATAATTTTAGTAAGATGTTTCCAGTATAAACTCAAGAAGTTTAGTGGATTTGTAACCTTGTAATGAACTAATATTTATAGAAAAATTTACACATCTAATATGGTGTATCCCAAATGATTTTATTCTATTGATTCTTGCCACTCGTTATCTCTTTCCGCTAAATATATATTGACTTATTCTTGGGTTCACCCCTAGGTGAACCTACAGGTTCACCAACCAATAGGATTGTGTCATTTTAGATTCAGTATCTTTTAAAAAAAGAAACAAAATATTATCGAATTATACTATATTTTAAAAATAAAATTTGTATTAATCACAAAAAGAAGATTTTTTTACCGCAAAAAAAAAAAATTGTTTTTCAAAAGTATTTTTAACGCTGCCAACAATTATTAAACCCTAAACCCTAAACCTTTAGGTAAACTCTAAACTCTTGAATAAATCATAAATCTTAAAGTTTAAGATTTGATCCAAGAGTTTCAGATTTATCCAAGGGTTTAGAGTTTACCCAATGGTTTAAGGTTTACCCAAGGGTTTAGGGTTTAGGATTTAGGGTTTAGGATTAGGATTTAGAGTTTAGTTTTTTGTTGATTGTGTTAAAAATATTTTTTTTAAAAATTCAAGAATTTAAAATTTATCAAAGGGTTTAGGGTTTACCAAAAGGTTTAGGGTTTAGATTTAGAGTTTAGTGTTTGTTTATCGTATTAATGTTTTTTTGAAAACTTTTTTTTTGCAACTACTATTATTTTTATTTATTTATACTTTTTTAATTTTAAAAACGTAATATAATTTGACAATATTTTGTTTCCTTTTTTAAAAGATATCGAATTTGAAATAACTAAATCTGATTGGTTGGTGAACCTATAGATTCACCCTAGGGGGTAAACCAAAGAATAACTCATATATATTTGCATCTCTAGTTAAATTAAAAATTTTACCAACAACCTTAACAATATTCTCATAATATTCAAGGAAATTAACATAAAAGTTATATAACTGGCCAACAAAAGGGTGAATATGCTAATCCCCTATATATTAATTGAAAATCTTTTAAAACATTAAAACCTTAAATTTGTATTAATAAACAAAAACTACATCCTATGTGGCAGTTCTGTATGTCTTCTAAACATATTTAAAAAGAATTCTAGAGCACTTTATATAAACCATAGTTTTAAAATATAACGTTGGTCCATTACTAAATATCATAGCAACAGTTGCTTTAAAATCTTTTTTTGCAAGTCGAGAACTCATTACTTGGTGGACATATCTTGCAATTCGAGCCCGCTTTTTGGTGATGAGCGATATGGATCAGGCGAACAAGGGTGGTGGATCTCGGTGGAGAGGAGGCTTTCAAGGCAGAGGCGTGAAATGGTTGCATGAACTTTCGGGTACATCAGTAAGCATTTCGTTTGAGGGCGGCGGACAGGCGTGAACAAGGATCCCTGAGGCGACTGACTTCGGCAACGAATTCTGTCGGTTCTGCATTGGTCTTGCCTCTTGGGTTCTCTTCCCTTTCCTCTGGTCTTCACCTATACCTCGACAGTCCTTTGACGGTGAGATGTTCTCAAATCAGGCAGCAGCTTCGATTGGCCGGAATCTGGCCTTCTCGCCGTGGTCTCTCTAGCGGCTATGGCGGCTTTGTCTATAGAGTTTGGAGTCCTAGGGTTTTCTTTGTTTTTAGACTTGCTTTCTTCTTGGGTCTGTAAAATTATGCCCATTTGATTTTTAGTTGGGTTTTTATTATCAGTATATATATCATATATATGTAAAATATATATATATATATATTTATATATATTATTAATAAAAACCCTTTTTCAAAAAAAAAATCTTTCACTTTATTCTCTGATATATATATATTCTCTAAGTTGTTATGTGGGTCATTTCATTCCTAAGAAATATTAATTTTTCGATTGTTTATTTTTTTTGCCATTCTCAAGATGTGTATTATTATGCATCCTTATGTGTATATGAGTTCACTTCTATTGCAAGAAAATTTCTATGTTTATTGAGCAAAATAATTTTCCTACGTTTATATACACTAACCTTCTTACATCTTTATGGGCAAAAGAATTTCTTATGTTTAGAATAAGTATGATTATTAATTAGAAGGTTAGTGTATGTAGCTTTGCTCAATCTTTCAATATCAAAATGAATTAGTATGTATTTCAAATTTATTTCAAGAATATTAAACAAAAATGTGAATCACTGTGTACTTTCGGTTTGTAATCATTTATAGTCGGTTTGTGGTTGATTTGATTTTCATAGAACTGTACGGGAAGGATAAATTTATGGTCAGTTTTACTAATTATTACAAGATAATTAAATATGTTATGAAAAATTATCGTGATAGACTGATATGGTAAGTTAAATTTAATTTATAATATCTTATAGTTTAATTTGATTTGAAATTTTGTGACCAAGTCTGTGATTTTGTCCTTTATTTTCATTGATACTATCCTTTCAATTAGTGATTATCGATATTATGTTGCCAAATATGTAAACGAAATTGTTATTAAATATTTACGTTTTCACATAGATTTAACACACTAAATATGGTTTCTGTGATGGCTGCTAATAAATTATAGTTAACCATAAATCTTTATCGTATTAAGTGTCTGACAGAACTGTAGGACTTTATACAAATACTAGGGGTATTCCGGCGCTACGCGCCGGGTTCGTACGTTTTGTTGCTAATAAATTGTTAAGGATTTGTTGATCTATTTGGTATTGGTTAGTGATAGTAATATATTTGTCTTTTTGGTAATTGTCCAGGCAAAAAATGAATATCGTAAGTTGTATCTCATATTTGAATGAAGTAAGAATTAAATATAATTTGGATAATATAATATATAGGTGACAGTTGCACCAAATTAAATATAATTTGGATAATAAAATGAGTTTGTATCTTTACATATATAAGTGAAGGCTTTATATATTGAATCAAGGACACCCCTAATCGACACATACTTCTTAGAGATATATTTCTCAACTAACACATATTCAAGCTGTGTTCTTTCAACACATGTTTCTCAACCTACGGGCGAGTAAGTTTACAATTAAACTAATTTTTTTTATTAAAATGTATTTTAGTTTATAAAAACATTTGAAAATTTACATTTATGTCAAAAATAATAGGGTAGGACCCGGTGATTATAATGATGTGTATTAGGTTGTTATGTGATTATAATGGTAGGTAATCACATGAAAAATTGATTTATTTTTGTTATTAAGTTGCTAGTTTGAGTGTTGTATTTACACCATCCTTTCATAACAGACTTTACAATATGCATGTGAGACTAATTAAGATACGATACACATGTTGACTAAATGACACCAAAATAGTATGGTTTGCATGTTCAAATTTAAATACTGAAATTTGGAGAATCATTGATGTGACTATGAATCTATGATCCCTCCGAGTTTGGGTTATCCCCAAAGAGAACCCGAGAATTGTAGTTAACATTTTAGGTTATCCTGTCCAAGACCATCATCTTTCTTTCAGCGTCCCTCCTTTGGACTGATTGTTCTAGGAAGTGCTGGCATGACTTACAATTGAAGAATTGTCGGAAACAAATTATATAAAACTGACAGAAGTATTATCTGTGTGCCATAAGAATGAAATCAAAGACAAAGAGATCAAACGCCTATATTTACTCAAGTAGGCAAGATAACCAGCAAGAAGAAACAAATGTAAGAGTTTTAACCAACCGACTCAGTATTTTGGAGAACATGTCGTAGGATTTCTCTTGGTCATCACTCCATCTATCTTTAAATCTTGCGCATAGGAAAAAAATATAAACGTCGAAAGATTAGAACTTAGACATGGATCTGTGTAATTAAACAAATACAAAGAGATAGTAGGAAGCATCGATTCCTATTGTATTATTTTTTCTTATGTAGTGTTCTTCAACTTCTCAATCCCTAGCCATGCATCAACAACACAAAGGCTATTTAATATGAAATAAGTAGGACTACCTTTGTAATCTTGTCAGAAAAGATATTGGTTGGTAATTTAATTATGATGGGGGTAACCATTTTGTTTGCTTACTTTCTTGGCTAATAGATGCTACCAGAGAACACGCTGCTCCCCATAAGTTTAGAACACTGTTTCATTACATTCTTCGATTAGTCAACAACATCATACCAAAAATATGGCCGTAATCGTTAACTTGTAAGAAACTGAGAAGACAACATAAAATCTTACGAAATAGCTTACAAATTAGACACGGTTCCTGGCCGCCAAATATAATAGTTTGCTATATTCAGGTTTGTAGTAGAAAAAAATAACTCGTAAGCATAAAGTGATAGAGTTGGTTTATTGTGTTTGGTTTGTGAGTTAGGTGTTGCAAACCTGACGTGAAAACGGGGAGAAAGCTAATGATAGAATTATTGCTGTTAGTGGAAGAGTAATAGTAAAGGTCACAGAGTCTCCATTTTGTTGAAAGAGAAAACGGTTTCTCATACCTAAAGATCAAATGATCACTTGAACATTTTTGTGCCTACATCACAAAGAAGACAAAAAAGTGAAAAGGATTGAAAGAGATGAACTTGCAAATTATATTTATCTGATTGTACCGTTTGTGTCCCAATATTGAGTAGGCCAGCATCATTTTTCTGAAATTGCTTTAGTCTGCTCCAATCCAACAATAAAGAGTCTTTATAAGAATATAGTAGAATTTTGGAGATTTACGTGACTTTTATTTCCACTGGAATCTTCTAATTCCCCCACAAATATTATGATGGAGGTCATTTAAAGAGAAAAGGATGGTGAAATTATTCTCGACCAAGAAGTAGATGCTTACTGTGGGTCCACTCCAAATTCTAATGCTGAAACTGATCTTTAACTCGGGTGGTTGGCTATAATTCCTTTTTGTAAATCCCATTGTGCACTGCTATATCTGTAGAAGACTCAAAAATGTCTGTAAACAGTTTACAAAAGGGATATATAACCTGATGGTGGAATTGCATGACTATCCTTTGTAAAACTCTCGTATCCAATTTAGATTTGTCCATGTTAGGCTGCAAATAATTAGCGACATGTTTTTAATAAATGGATTCATTGTTCAGTAGAATCGGAGACAGAGAGTGTAAACCTCATCTCTAGCAGTTCCTCTGTAGTTCCATAAACTGCTGAATCAAAATTCCATGGGTTTAGATACTAAAAGAAAAACATTTTAATTCACGAAGTTGCTTTGATTCAGTATTAAGACTTTTTCTCACCAATGAGCGCGATCCTCAGCTTCTTGCACCATTGCAGCTTCTTCATAAGATATGGTAAAGGCAAATCATGAAATCCTCAAATCAAACTAAAAAACTTTATTCATCACTCTTAAAAAGCCAGAAGCTACCTCTAGGTACTGCGTTCCTGAAGAACAGCAAACAAAGCTCAACTCTGCTGAATACTCTTCCCCAGTAACACCTCTCTTGAGTAACATAAACCATCCGGTGTAGCCAATAATGGGAAATTTTGATCTAGCGTAGTATCTTCCAGTGTAGATCCTCTTTATAAACCATCTTTTAATATAACCTCTTTAAAGAAAACTTTTGATCATGTAACTTCTGTTGGAAGTTCAACTAATTATCCCGCTGGTGCAGTTTGGCCAGACCCACTACAGTCTAACCTGATTAAAACACCGGAAACATCAAGTAAAAAGACAGAGGAGTACATGGAAACAAAAAAGAAGAAAACACATGGATAAGCTAGTAGTAATACTTACGACCACTTTCGAGGGATGAAGATAAGCAGTCAAAAATATAGCATGCCTAGATAAAGGGTATTGTTTGAAATACAATGTTTCTTCTCTTCTTAGGCTTGATTTCGTTGATTGTGTTCTTTTGATTCTCGATTACAGTTGTTGCGAGAAAACTGATTAAATGGAAGCCAAAAAGAGAGAATTACCGATTAAAGCTTGTAAATTGCTTTCCTTCAGTAATTGAAAGTGGGCTGTAAAGAGAGAATAAAAGTGACAATTTACCTTGCATAAAAGAGTTGGGGAAGGATAAAATAATAATCAGTTTCTTAGTTAATCTCGCCCTGGTACAGAAACGTATAAACGAAGAAGAGAGATGGTTGCTTCACCACGCAGGTTTTTGGAATCTTCAAGGGAATCTGAAGAGATTAGTGATTTTGTTTGCTAATTTAACTGAAAGGGGATTTACTCTTGTAGAACGTGCGTAAAGTGGAGTTTTATGAATGAAAATTAAGGTTTTGATTTTTCCATGGCCGGCAAGAAAGTGAAAGGTTATTTATTTGATTTAATTCACATGTATAATTAGAGGAATATTTCTGCTGGGCTATAGAAAGGTCCATTTCAATTGATTGCAGAAGCAATAGGCGTAAATCTAAAAACATAAAGCGTCCACGTGTCTCAATTTGCCCCATGCTCCTAGATGATGTGGAGGGATAAGGAGAGACTATACTCTACTTTATTATATAAGATATCAATGTTAATACTCTACTACTAAGGGCATACGAAACCCTAATTTATTAACTACTAGTGGTATTCCGGCGCTACGTACCGGGTTCGTATGTTTTATTCTTACTTAAATTTACAATTCATTTTATGGTCTTAGTAAAAGAAGTATGTTCACAGAAATGAAAATGAAAATACGTCGAAAGAAAATGATCTTATGCTTATCGCAGGATATGCTTTTTGTGTCATATATATAATTATATTATTATTGTATATTCTTATTATGTGTATTTCATATTAGCATTTTCAAGAGAAGTGTATAACAATGTTTATGGTTTGTAAGAATGTTAGGTTGTAGAAGGATTATGTATACGAAAGTTAATTATGTTTGATTTCGTTGTTTGTGTTTATATTAATAGGTTGCTACGTATAACATATTATATAGGTTAGATGCGGTTTAAATGGTATTTTAGTTGTATGTTTTTAAGCCATGATTGACTGGCTAGTTGTGGTTTGTTATATTTTGGACTCTCAAAGCTGAGTATGTAATTGGCATGATTATCGTTTGTATGACGGAATTGGGTTTAGATGATTGCATTTAGTAACAGTTTATCTGTATGCTGAAGATGTTATTGAAAAGCTGAGTTAAATAACGGAAGTGTACCGTAAAATAAGTAGGTGTTATTAAAGAAGAAATGTATTTTTAGACTATCACTGTTTGAAATACGTATTTTAATTTTTGTTGTCATTTACTTTTTTTTTGTTTATAATCTTATTTTTTAGCATACCAATCAAATTGATTTGTTCATTGAATCAGAGTTCATAATTAACAAATTGATGTTGCATTTCTTATAAAAAAGTAATGGAAACTCAAACACCGTCTGTGATGGGATCAACAAAGCAAAACTATTAAAAATTGAAACCATTGGAATGGAAAATTGAAAAGAACGGAAATGGATCCATAAATGGAGGCTGTTCTTATAGAGAGTTAACTGTCTCCAAGAATTTCCCTATTTGCTTATAATATAAACAATCACTGCATCTATTTTCAAGATCATTGAACTTGCAACTTCTTGGTGGCATTATAAAGATCCTATTAGTTCCATTTGTCTTGTTCTTCATAATAAGGACATCGCGCAAGGAACGTTTGATTTTCTATCATATAGATATCCTTATATTGTTTCATTTGTAATTATCGCAATTCATTAGTATTGCGTTTATTTGATTACCAGAAAGACAACCTCATATGTGATTGATTATTTCCTATATATTCAAGTAAAAATAGAGTAGTGTGTATTTTTGCTTAAACCATTTTCATTTGACTTATCTAAAATATGTTTATACTTTTATCTTCATGTAAATTTTATCGTGTTTGTTTCTGAAGATGTTAGTATTATCAAAGTTTTGATTTAACACGTTGTTTTCTTTATTCGTTCAGTAAGGAAGCTGGATGTGTTTTCAGTATTTGATAGGATGTAATAGCCTTAAAATTGTGCTTGGTGTCACACATTTCTTTTGCAATTGTTCTACAGTTTTTATGCACTTAGCACAAGTTTATTGTTTTATTTTTTTCTTGCTTATTTTTCCTACTATTTTTTAACTCTTGGTTTTGATTATATACAAATTCTTGATTGCGGTCTTCCAAGAGTTTGTTTTTAATTTCCATTATCTTAAATGCCACCATAAGAAACAGAAAATTCCAAAAGATCCACTACTTTCCTTTTAAACTCTGGCTCCGCTTGGTTAGATTTAACGTGGAAAATCATTATCATAAATAATATTTGATTTTATGAATTTTTCCTATGTATTATTTGAAGTTATATATTTTAGGTTATATTGTGAATTTTTTATTATATTATTTAGTTCGAATAATTTTAATTTTTATCCTTTACATGTTGGGAATTTTTATTTTTCTAAGTGTTTCTTTTTATTTTAAATTTTGTTTATCCATCATTTTTTCTAATTAATTTCTATAAACTTCAGTTTGGTTACTAAAAATAGAAAAAAAAAGTTATGTAAGATTCACTATTTTTTATTTTTGCTGTCTTTGGTTTGATAAACGTTAAAAACAATATCATAAATGGATTTCCATTTTAAATCTTTTTGAGTTTCTCTATGTATGCTTGAAATTTATATATGAAAATGATATGATGTTTTTCACAATTATTAATCGTTGACTAATTTTAAAAATTCAAGCTATATTGTGCACTTTCACTATATGTTTTATAGTTTCATTTGTATATTTTCTATATTTTTTTTTCATTTTCCAGAATTTCTAATTAGATTTCTGTTCTGCTTATATATTAGTCATTAGTTGTGTTTTTTTTTAATTTCTTGTTAATTTATGTATACTTTTGGGGAACAAACTATTGTTTTTTTTCTAATGTAGGAAGCACCTTTTAATCTCGTGTTAAAAAAAAAACTTTACATCTCTTACTCTTATTTTTTTTTTCAGAATTCTATATATTTTTGAATTATATTTATTTACTATATTATTATATGTTCAAAGAAAGTTTGATGAAAAGAACTTGGTTCGATTGAAAATAATTAGAAATATTTCATCAATTATTAAATGTGTCGTTAATAGATTTTGATCTAGATACTAAAAAGATGAAAATGTAGATTATTTTTCAATTTTTAAAGTTATTATGAAGTATGAAATCTCTAGATAGCTGTTGACAGAAAAAAAAAATCTCTAGATAGCTTCTTATAATGGAGTGGTGGTAACATGAAAAAGAGAGTTGGAGAAAAATTTATGTTCATTGATATCGGTAGCATTATTGTTGTCAAATGTATGGCATCTCCGTGATCTCCACACAATCCAGATGAAACCACTGCAATACTTTTAGATGCTGCAACGATTGAAGGAAAAGGCTCTGCAGCTTTGACCTGGAAATTGATGAACAAAACTATATGAGACAAACAACGAACTATCTATGTAGATCTACGGTTCAAGTTGGTTACTCACAGAGACCATAATCTTCTCCACAAGTGTCTGAGATAAGGACATTTGGTAGAGACGGTAAACTCAAGGCAGCCATTGAAGAACAACATCCTGGAAGAAGATCAAAATCAATCAAAGGACCACTGTGGAGTAACTCTAGTGGAGAAATGTGCCAATCTCCCACATTTTCAGTATCTAAATTATACATAAAGAGTATATATAAACCTGTGAGCGTGTGAGTTTGGTTTGGTGCAGGTGGGCAGAGTGATATACCAATTTAGATATATATTAGTATATAAAAATAGAATTTAACTAATCGTATTATTAAAGTCTGACCTTTTCAAGATCTAAACAATTGCATGTTCAGCACTTTATCAATTGGCCCTTTGGTTGTGTCTTTCCCTTTTCCATCACTTTTCTCTTCTAACTGAGCGTGTCTTGTTGAGATGCACTGACAATCTGGTTCATCTCAGGTGTCCAGTCCAAAGAATAAACCTGTGAATCCACACATGTTAACGTTAAAAAGTTGGGATCTTTACCAAATCCTTCAAAAATGAAAACTATTCAAATCTTAAAGAACGTTCAGACTTAAACTCCAGATTTAAACTCCTTCACGAATGAAGCTTTAAGATTGGCTACACTAAACACTTAATCACAAGCTACAAAACTCCATAAAGATGCATACTTGGATGAATAAAAAGATATATTTGCAGAATATATGTAACCAACGAGATGAAACTTCTCACTCACCTTTCTGGCAATAGTTTGAAACCAACAATCGTCACTCGGTGGCAATTGTTCACATCCTGTAGTCCATCTGCAAAAGCAGCTGTGTGGTGGGAGACAGCCATCGACATTGCGTCCCGAACAGCTCCCACATCTGTGTCTGAACTCTGAAGCTGTCTCCAGCTTCTACGCTGCCATTAACGTCCACGGCTTGGCCTCCGTGTCAGACCTCATCACTCAAAACTGCATCTACAAAGATCTCGTCCTCTCATCACTCTAGAATATAGATAAACATAGAATGTATATATTAAAACAGGTTTACAAAATATTTGAGCCGGTTTATACCATTAAACAAAATTAAAAAAAACTAAAAAACTAAAAATACAACACTAAACCTAATCTAGAGGCCGCCATCTTCTTGTTGAACTCTCCACCGCTGGCAAACTTGAGTGTCATGCCTCCTCCTCCGCCTTTTCATCCCGCCTCTTCCGCTGTCTGTTTGTCCAGCTTCCTCCACCTCGCTTCCTCCACCTCGTGAAGCTTCTTCTCCGTCCTCCTACATCAAGCTTCTCTGCCTCCTCCAACTTTCATTACCAAGACAAAAACAAATCGAAATCAAAACTCACAGAGAGAGAGAGAGAGAGAGACATGTAACCGTGACAGAGCGAGGCACGGGAGAGAGAGAGAGAGATCCGGCATGGCAGAGAGGAGAGAGGAGACCGGTGGTGGCTCTCGCCTTCTCTACCGCTCAGTGGAGTTAAGTTGCAGAGTTATTGAAATCGGAGGCGTTAGGGACACTGAACCGGCTCGAATCTCTGCGTCTCGCGGTCGATGATGAGAAGGTAGAAGACGAAGACGAAGAGGAGACGAGAGGTGAAACCCTCGGCGTGCTTCAAGATGGGCCGCCATGAACAAAATAAAAGACACCGGAGCCCAAACCAAATAATGGAAAAAACACAAAAAAAAAACAAAAAGAAGTAACCAATTAAGCGTCGACACGTGGCGACATATGCCCACACCAAAAAAAGGACGTGGCTGCTTGAGGTGGGAGAAAACTCCAAATTATTATTATAGATAATATATAATATATTCATGTCACATAAAAGAACATCACAACTTCACTTAAACTTATCTAATTCCGGCAATTTCTCTTATAAAGTTTGGACATGCCCATAAATAAATAATATATTTGTTCATACAAAATTGAATACCAAATCAATTTGATAAGGGCCAAAAATATTTTGCATCCTCAAATATAAAGTTTATATTTTAATCCAATATTTGTTAACTACTGTTCATATAAACTCACTCTGCATAAAGCGTATGTCTCATTCTAGTTTAATGAATATTCAATATTCTTATAAAATATTAACTAGGTAGTAACCCGTGCGCAGAGTGAGATCCATATTTCAAACTTATAAACAAATTTTTATGTTACATAAAATATTTTTATTAGAATTTAAATTTTTGTCTATTACATAATAGTGATTCACAAATTTTACTTTGTGTTAGACAATGTTGTTGTTGTACATTTAACTTATTCGGCCAAAGGGGACATCAATTAATGAAATGGGATTTTGTGTTCATCTTCCTTTTCGAGCTATATGTCGAACATGCATCCCATCTGTTCATAGACGTTGATATTTGAATATATTGATTTACAATTCAGTTATATTGTGGTAATTAGTTGATCAAAAGCATACTGAATTTATATTGTTTTATGTCAAAATGAAAACTCAAGTTAGAATCAATGAGAACCATTTTAATGGTTATATAGACCACCAGCAACAAAAACTATTATTTCCAAAGGCGTATAATTTTCACCTTATCTTTCGTATTGTTTTTTTATTGGTTTCAGATTGGCAACGAAAATGAAGCCCGCCATTAGTGAATCTAGAATGAACTTGGGTATTGATATGTCTATGAGTGTGAATTATGATGAGGAGATGTTTTTCACAACACATATATATATATACATATACATATACATATTGAGCAAAGAGTATATAAGGTTTTGATGTGAAAAAATAGTTTTAATGTCAAAGATATGTATCCTCTTATAAACTTTTACTTGCAAAAATTGAAAAGCTAATTAAGTTATTTCTGAAATTAATATGCCTAAATTAGTGGAAGTACGTATACAGACTTTCCTTAGAACATATTCAAATCATTACACAATATCTACAAGAATCCACAACAGTATATCACTGTATTAACTCAAATGCTTAAAGTTGAGAATCATTCTAATACCTACTTATCTTTTATTCAGAAATCTCTTATATATTAAAAGAGAAACATTATAATAAATACACTAGGCTAAGACCCGCGCCTTGCGCATGATGAACATTATATATAAAGATTATTTTATGTATTAAATATTTTTACATATTATAAAATAATAATATATATTGAATAATTAAAAGTCAGTAGCTATTAAATATATAATTAAATTGGTGCGAACATATAAATCAATTTTATTAATCCAAAAAAATATTTCTTTTATCTTTGATAGAATATGTAATTAAATTTAAATGATACTAATATACATAGTATATTTTAGTAAATTTTTAATATTAATGTCTATTAAATGATGATTTCTACTCATATAATTTTTTTTTTATCATTTGTATCTTTTATAGAAAATATTTTAAATTACTGATAACAAAATTTTAATTGTGAGATAATAGTTTTAGTAATTTATAATTTAAAAAAGTAAGTTGTCAATGTTCGTTCAAAACTTTTATCAAAAAAATTGTTCAAAGTAAATTTTGAAACTAAAATATTTATGTATTTTATAAGGTTTATAGTTTAATTTAAAATGATATATATATATATATATATTAATCTTAATAATTAATTAAATTAGACATTTTACTTATATAATTTTGTAATCATTTGTATTTTGTCATAACAAAAAATTTAAAACATGGATCACAAAATTTGAATGTGAAACTTTTAACAATTTTAGTAATTTATAGTCGTTTTTTTAAATTCAAAATATAACATATACAGAAAAAATTTAATTTTTTATTATATGGTTCTTGTGGTTGTTTAATTTATTTAATAGTTCAAAATTAAACAAATATGATAGAAGATACACTATTTTTATCAGATCTTTATTATTCAAAATCATTAATTGTCATATATATATTTTAGCCACATTAGGCAATTCCGTAAATTTTATTTAAGGAAATAATAAAGTACATTAATAATGAATTTATTGTTAGTTTAATAAAAACTTATTATATAATTAGATGGACCAACTTATTTCTCTAATGATTCTAAGAATCATCCTAGTGATGACATGTGGCTACAAAAAAAGTTGTAATGTTTCTCAAATAATATATAGGGGATTCACAATATAATACACACGTGTCAACATCACAATGATTTGATAATAAGTATGCTAATGTGTTCACACTATATTCATAAATGTGTTCATACTATGTACTTTATGTTTTTTTAATATAAAACTCACATACATGGTTCCAATAAAACTCTGGATTTTTCGGTTCGCATAAAAATAGATAACAAATCAAAAGGAAAACTATATATATGTTATTTTTATCGTTTATGGATAAAGTTGTGCAAAATATTCATAAATTTTGATTCGATTCGTTATCCGTTTTGATTTGATTCAAAAAATCAGGATATCTGTAACTCTATGAAACAAATCAAATACTCAAATACAATATCCAAAAAAGAAGCAAATCACAAATACCAATATTTTCAGGAACAAATATCTAATTCGACATGTTATATGGATATATATACATATATATAATGAACTATATATATATGTTATATATATTATACTTTATATCAGTTTTACAATATTTTTATGAATTAAATTTATTATATTAGGTACAAGAATTTAAAAAAGTTAAATAATGTTTTATTTTTGTAATAAAATGTTATTATTAAACTTTCAATTATTTTTAAAATTTTATTTTATTTTATTTACGGATCAAATCAGATATTCTTTAAAATTTAAAAACATTTCGGATATCCGAGTCACCGAATATCTAAGTGGCTAAAGATCGAATCGACACGAATGTTTCCAAATACCCATATATTTTCTTTATATGAAAAAAATGACTAGTGTCAAGGTCTTTTTTATATTAAATTAATTTTAATTTTATGTTTCATGTATTATTTTGAACAAAAATTTCATTTAATATTATTTAACAATATTTTATATATTTGTCAACTATTTTTATTTATATACACATACATGTGCACCTTGATGTGAGCATTTTGTAACTAAGTATTCACCACAACTGAAGTATCTAACTTTTTTTGAAAGTTGAAATATTTTTTCTTAATGCTTCTTTCACTACCGACCAAATTGTACTGAAATGATTTGTCTTAACAATTTTTTTTCTTAAACTATTATCTCTTTAAAAACTATAATATGAAACTATTGGTTCGGCATGACGACTATCTAAAATTCATAACATGAAAATAAACAAATAATATTAATTTTTTATTTTTACCGGAAAAAACCAAAAAATCAAACATTTTAACAGAATAAACTAAAATGAATATTAATTTAAAATAATAGTTATATTTTAGAAGATAAAACTAAAAAAAAACTTAAAACTGAACCAGTATCCAGATTAAACAGATTTAATGTCTTTTTACAAAAAATAATAAAACTAAGAATCACATTCCACGCAAGGCAGGGGTTGTTACCTAGTTGATGTATTAAAAGAGATTTTTGACACTACTCCAAGGAATCAATAATTAATAAGATCTCAAATCGTTACGGGTCATCATTATAGTGCTCCAAAAGAAACTCCTAGGTTTATGATTTTTTAAATATTTCATATAGAACTATTATATATACTATATTTACACTTATAAATATAAATTTAACAGTTCATTTGAATATATGCTACCGAACTATAGAAACTAACATAATAATTTCTACTTTAAAAAAATAGACCGAATGAAACTCCTAGGTTTATTATTTTTGAAATATTTCATATATAACCTATATATAATATATTTACACTTATAAATATACATTTAACCACATTGTCTGTATGAATATTTGTGCTACCTAACTATAGAAGCTAACATAATAATTAATCCTTTAAACAGTATTGTCTAATTGTTCATAAGTAGGCTTACTTAAAAAAAGAATAATTTTTTTTTCACATATGTTAGGGAGCATTTGAATACGTGTAGACGAAATACTAGGAAGAAAAAAGTTTAGAGAAGCGAAAATTGAATACTTTCAAATATATTATTGACGAATTGTTCATGAGTAGGTTTACTCGAATAAAGAAGATTTGTTTTCTCACATATGTTACTAAGCATTTGAATACTTGTAGATGAAATGTTAGAAAGATAAAATTTTAGAGAAACTATTTTTTTTTTCATTTTGTAAACAATAATTACACTTGAAAGTTTGTTTATCTATAGAATGTTATATCTTTTGTTCATTAGTAGGCTGCCTATGGCTAGTATGCGATTCTTCTATGTGTTAGTCATGAGTAAGAAGTTGACATTTGAAGAGCTTTTCATGTTCGAGTATATGTTTGGGGACAAACCATTAGACAAAAAAGTATATGTTAATGGGGACTCTTTAAATGGTTTGAATTTCTATATTTTCTTTAAAAAAAGTTTATGACAGTGTACATACCAACCAATAACAAAGTTGTATGATTTTTATCATGGTTACACCAAAGTTGGATGGTAATGGTATTTTATGTAATTAATCTAGTGAAAGAAGGTTATTTTATTTAAGGCTATGAGAAGGGTTCTAGGGATGACACCTAAGTAATGACATTTTGGTTAATCACACATGAATGTAAGATTATTTACTAAAAGCGCTCCTTAAATAATATAAAAGGGATATGAATAAAGACTGATTTGTGCATGAATGCTTTTTTTAACTAATATAACATTTTCAAATTTTTATTGTACAAATCTCTTTAGAGAATGAGACAGCAAACAAATTATCCTATTAATAATAATAAAAATATAAGATTAATACAAATAAAATTTGCATTTTTATGTGTGTTCGATCTCCAAATACAGTTTTAATCATTTAGAGTTATGAACTTACTATTTTTTTTTCTTTTATATATGTTTCATTGTATCTTAATGTTGATTTTTGTCGATGTTTAATGGGATTTCAATGATTGATCATTAAGTGTTTGTAGAAACCGAGATTCACACCGTCGATTTCCGTAATTGGAGAAAAGTCAAGAAATTCTAAATTTTCCCGAGGTCCCAGATTCTCTGCGATAGCCAACGACAAGTGACCAAATAAATGCAGAAAATATGAAAAGACAACAAAACAAATTTATAGAGAAATTAGATCTTCATTTCGAATCCGCGTAAGAGTGTTGCGATCTTTCTGGATATGTACGAATAGGTGTGATGCTTGGGTTATGGTGTTGCAGACCATGGCTTAGGACGGTTCCACCCAAATCGCAATCCATGGCCAGGGGCCGGATGCAAGTACGGTCCGATCGTCCGCGTGTTAGATCGATTGGACTAGTCGGTTAAGAGGCAACACAGTTTTGTCCTGTCTCTACACGGTTTCTTGGACCAATGCCTTGGCCGGTCCAGGTAAGACAGTCCTAGGAACATTGGCAGAACTTATGACTGAACCAATCGATCCTAGATCCTAGCCGTGTGATCAGATTGGATCATTGGCGATCCAGTTATGGGTTTTTTTGGCTTGCGATTATGCTTGGAGTAACTCTAAGTTAGGGCAGATTGATTTTGAGTAGAATTATAGTAGATACTTGGTAGTAACTAAGGGAACTGAACCATGCATGGCTAGACTCGATTGTTAGGATATCAGTTTATGATTGATATGTTATGGTATGTGGTTTCAAAATCTGAGGCTAATCATGGTAAGACCAAGGAGCCGTGAAGACTGATCAGCAAGATGTGTGCTGTGTAAGTAGATCAGATTAGGAATGAACTTATGATAGTCTATAGTCCAACTTAAACCTATGTATTGAATCTTATTTATGGTTAATAAAGAAACCGATTTACCTTCTGTTTGTACTTGTCTTGTTCGATTTATATAAACCTCAAATGATTGAAAATGACTTAGAAAATAATAGACTTAAAATGAATCATGGTAAGGCCGCAGGTCTGGTTGGGTTGAGGAACCCAGAATCGAGTCTTACAACAGTAGTCAACATAGGTTCCATCTTTTCATGTGTGTGTCCTCCACATTAGCTCAATGTAAGGTGGAGAACCGGAAGAAACCATCTGGAAAACAAAGGCAAAAACAGTAGTTAAATTGTTATACAATGGATAGGTGAAAAATAAAGACAAAAAGTACCCTGTTATATTCAATCCTTAAATACTACTGGTCCTGCATTATTCTTGACATGATCAGATTTCCGGCAAGC